>NW_023645586.1:0-8058 GCF_015228065.2 Penaeus monodon
TGACATAGAGGTCTTATTGTTTCTTAGGGAGGCTAATATTTCAATAGAATTTAACTATGCATAATATTTATGCAATAATTTTATACACTTAGAGCATAATATTTATGCTTTGAATTTTGATATATTCATTGTTATTTGTAGATATTCATTGATGAGAGTTTAAAGTTTTTAGATATTTTCGTATTTCTATCTAGCAAGGTGTTCGCTGCTAATGACCCTAGCTGTTGACGCGGCAGATAATTTTAAGTAATCAATCAATCAATCCGACGCAAAACCATCGCCGCTTTCGCCGCAAAGGCCGTCGCCGCCGCCGCGCACACGACTGTGTTCGTGAAGGACGTGTGCGGAAGTAGGCGACCTACAATCTCCCCTGCCTAACTGCGGGTAATTTTACAGATATATATATCGTGCTCTGAATAGGTTAGCCGACGAAAGAGGTAGGCGATGACATAGGTAATTTATCGGCTGAAAGATTGCAATACAAGATTTAGTAAAAATAATTTCTCAGGCAAACAAGTTGATACTTTTAGGCATTTTAGTTTTCTTTATAATAAAGGGTTATATCGTGATTTTAATCAAAACTCAATTTCGAAGATAATATCCATAGTCCAAAATCCCTGCTTTAGGTTAATTTGTCTGTGTCAATTATAAAAGCTTTATAACATGAGGGGCAAACAAGTTGTATGATTTAACTTCAACTTTTTTCATATTCAAAAAGTCCTTGTTTTGATAAAGAGTCAGTTGGTAAATTGGGGAATGCGTTAACAATTAGTCAGAACTTTCTTTTTGTACAAGAATTTTTTAGTTTTAGAGACAAAAAGAGAAGGTCTTTAACAGTTTTAGCCACTACAGCAACTAATGACAGTGAAAAAGGATGTTAAGACATACCAGTGTTTTCCTCATTTGGCATGATTGATATTAAGTTATTCAGAAAATATTGAAGAGGCCAAGTAGCAAGTTTTATTCAGCGCCAATGTAAACTATTTCTCTCTTTGTAATGGGAGATTTAAGAAAACATATGTATGTATTTCTTAAAAAGTAGTACCTGAATGTGCGTTTCCCGATAAGTAAACCCCCGTAGTCCGATGGTGAGATGACTGTGTCAGAAAGATAACAATTATCTAGCCCTCATCTTTTACCACATATTTGTAGACAGGTGAGAAGACGCGGCGGGAAATCGAGAAGTAAAGTTTGGTTGACTTATGCCCGTTATCAAGGTTATTTGTGTCCTTTTGCAATGTTTTTCTCGTTCTTGTAGGAGACACAAAGTATGTCTGCTAGATAAATGAAACTACAATAACCAACAATATTTGTTACCATTGCATTGTTCTTTTTCTTCCTATATACTTGTAGGCAGTTACTATAGACAAATTTCGTAGACAAGAGTAATTACTGAAAAAGCTAGTCCACCTTCTGAGCTGATACATCTTTTGTCTTATATCAAAATAAAATGGAGGATCCACAATCGATGTTTACACTGGTCTTTTTACCAGAAGGTATTGATATGCATGGATACGCCCATCTGCATATAGTTATACATACGGACCTATAGGGAAAGCTGAACACATTCCTGTTGGAGATTGTGGAAAATTGAGATAAGAGGTAGGAACATTGTATTGCCCCTTGAAGGTAATTAGCAAAACACAACTGGGTCGGCACGTGGGGACAGGTGATAACCCTAGTTGATAGAAATATCTGTTTTTTTTCGGAAATATGAAGGAGAAACCCGAACCCGCCATTGACCTGGCACAGATACATTGAAAACCCTATTGCTCTCTAAATAGAATAAAACCGGCGACTTTTCAATCTATTAGTAATTAACCTGTTGTATAAGCCTGGAATTTTCAAACATACGAGATAGTGGCTATTGCATTTACACAGAAAATTTAAGCCTGTTATTTTTCTTTCATTTGTTTTCTCAGATGCGTGTTTGTGTAAGCTTGAAAGTCATAATAAATGTATATTGAGTACAACTAGTTTCATGATCCTTTTTCATTGAATTGTATTTTATCATGAAGATGCCTTTGGGATGTAAGAACGACAAGTAAACATGTTAAAAGATGAGAGAAGGTCGCAAGCTTATCAATCGTTTTGCGAAATTAAGTAATTTCTGTTGAGTTATTCTTATAAGGCCTGCACCTTTGTTTTATTATGCATCTGTAAACATTTTGAAAATATTGATTTTAGTCTTTTCGAGTATTTTTTTTTACATATGTATATGGGTGAGAAATGGACTTTGTCAGATGAACATATTTTTTTCTCTTATATAATGCAAACATTATCAATCAAAGGGATGGTTAAAATGGATTTCCTTTTCTTGTTTGGTTTACCCTCAAAACGAGATTGCGCCGCAGCGGTCATTACCTATGGGCAAGAAGAGGTGGTTGTATTATCATCATCATTATATGGAAATCAACCATTATGATTTGTGTTTGTGTCTGTTTGTTTGTACTAAAGGTATATTTGAAGACAATGATAAAGGTATTAAAGCAACAAATGTTATAAGAATTTTGGTTGCAGTGAATTCTTATTATTGAGATGCTTTAGTGATTTAAGGTAAATTAAATTCCTGTCATAAGGCTAAATGTAATTATCGGATCAATACCCATGATCCCTTCCAGATTAATATTCTTAACCTGTATTACATCCTGAGACTAGCTTAGAATACCAATTTTACCCTCTTTTGACGAACCATGGGTGGCACGCCGTGTCTGGGTGAGAGGTAGAGGTGAGGATATAAGGGAAGGGAACCTCTCTCTCCTTGTCACAGTTATTGATCATGTCACGCTCACTAGCTATAGGTGTGATCACTCACCTGTAACAGTTCAGTGCAGGGCAGTATTATCTCCTTAAGCAGGACTTGTGACTGTTTGTTTGCTTCTCCTAATGGGGCATGGAGGAATGTGGGGCAGAGGCGGTAGGAAGGGAAGGAGGGGTCACCTGTTCTCAGGTCAACACCTTGAATTTGGTCATTACCTGGCCTGACTTCTATCCATCCTGCGGTTGGCCTGATGGGGTGGGGTGTGGGGGAGGGGTAGGGTTCTTTCCATTGCGCGGTTATTTGTTATTGAATATGAGGGGGTGATTACTCGGCTGTAACACGGTCATTTGTCGAGTCAGTTACAAGTTAAAACATGAAGTAAATTGCTGTGCGAGATGGGAGAAGGTCATCTCTAGCACTGCTATCGGACCTTTGCCTTTGTCAGCAGCTGGATGCATGTTTGTTTGTTTGGTTGCTTCTTCTTCCTCTTATTCTTATTGTTGCTTTGGAGATGATGGGGAGGGAGAGAGGAGCCCTTCAGGTGTGCAGATGCTTTATCGCGGTATTATTCTATATCGCATTGGGTCAATAATTAACCTAATGTTTGTTTGCATAGTTTTATTCATTAGGAGGGGTGGTCACTCGTCTGTAACAGGATCAATTATCGATCCAGGTACAAGTTCAAACACGATGATTATTGTGGGGTGGGGTGGGTGGGGAGGGGGTTACTGATAGAGGTGGGTCATCTATAAAACCTAGCATCGGGTTGGATTATGATAGATTCATTAATTAGGAGGGTGATTACTCGTGTGCGTAACAGGGTCAATTATCGATCCAGGTATAAATTTAAACATGATGAATATTGCGTATTGTTTCAGAGAGGAATGGAGGTCATTAACCTACTTCTTGTTGTGATGCGTAAAGCGAGTCGTTCTGTCCAGTTGTATGTATTGGAGAGGAGGGGAGGTGGAGGGACACCCTGTGCCTGGTAGATATTACAGTCGGTTAATGATTTCCAGTCCCAATCACTGATTATGATAATCCCTTTAATTATGTCTACTTCTGCTATAATGTGCCATGAATGACCGTATGGTAGTCTGGTGTGCATGCTAGCCATCATTAACTATGGTTAATGATTCCAGTTACGGTCACTGATTACGTTAATCACTTCCAGTTAAGGTCATTGGTTACATTATATTGCTCTGGCCGGGACGTTGAATTGTACCTTGGGGTTCAAGGTTAGTACCCTATGAGCTCCCCGTTCTAGGGTTACAGTGAGGCTGATGGCAGCAGGGCGGTGGTTTCTGCAGAAGACGGTTATCACTGGAACTGGTAGTTCAAGGCAGATGCAGAATATGTTTGTTGGAAGTTTAGCCATACTGACGAACGGCAGAGATAGCACTCTAAATTAAATGGAGTTGCGAGCAAAGAAAACATCTGAGGGCCTTTACTTTGCTTACTTGATAGCTCCTGACCACATCCCAAATATATATGACATGCCATGGCTGATTAGCCTAATAATAATTCCATTTCTTGAATTGAAGTATGTATATAAATATATATATATATATATATATATATATATATATATATATATATATATATATATATATACATACACGTATCTGTATATATATATACAGATATATATATATATATATATACATATATATATATATATATATATATATATATTTATATACATACTTCAATTCAAGAAATGGAATTATTATTAGGCTAATCAGCCATGGCATGTCATTATTTTGGGATGTGGTCAGTAGCTATCAAGAAAGCAAGTAAAGGCCCTCAATGTTTTTCTTTGCTCGCAACTCCATTTAATTTAGAGTGCTATCTCTGCCGTTCGTTCAGTATGGCTAAACTTCCAAAAAACATATTCTGCATCTGCCTTGAACTACCAGTTCCATGATAACCGTCTTCTGCAGAAACCACCGCCCTGCTGCCATCAGCCTCACTGTAACCCTAGAACGGGGAGCTCATAGGTACAAACCCTTTTGAACCCCAAGGTAAAATTTTCAACGCCCCCGGCAGAGCAATATAATGTAACCAATGACCTTACTGGAAGTGATTAACGTAATCAGTGACCGTAACGGGAATCATTAACCATAGTTAATGATGGCTAGCCATGCACACCAGACTACCATACGGTCATTCAGGGCACATTATAGCAGAAGTAGACAAAATTTAAAAGGGGTTTATCATAATCATTGATTGGGACGGGAAATCATTACCGACTGTAATATCTACCAGCACAGGGTTCCCTCCACCTCCCCTCCTCTCCAATCATACAACTGGACAGAACGACTCGCTTTACGCATCCAACAAGAGTAGGTTAATGACCTCCATTCCTCTCTGAAAAAATACGCAATATTCATCATGTTTAAATTTTTTACCTGGTCGATAAATTTACCTGTTACGCACACGAGTAATCACCCTCCTAATTAATAAACTATCAAATCCAACCCGATGCTAGGTTTTTATAGATGACCCACCTCTATCAGTAACCCCCTCCCCACCCACCCCACCCCACAATAATCATCGTGTTTGAACTTGTACCGGATCGAGAATTGAACCTGATACAGACGATTTACCACCCCTCCTAATGAATAAAACTATGCAAACAAACATTAGGTTAATTATTGACCCAATGCGATATAGAATAATACCGCGATAAAGCATCTGCACACCTGAAGGGCTCCTCTCTCCCTCCCCATCATCTCCAAAGCAACAATAAGAATAAGAGGAAGAAGAAGCAACCAAACAAACAAACATGCATCCAGCTGCTGACAAAGGCAAAGGTCCCGATAGCAGGTGCTAGAGATGACCTTCTCCCATCTCGCACAGCAATTTACTTCATGTTTTAACTTGTAACTGACTCGACAAATGACCGTGTTACAGCCGAGTAATCACCCCCTCATATTCAATAACAAATAACCGCGCAATGGAAAGAACCCTACCCCTCCCCCACACCCCACCCCATCAGGCCAACCGCAGGATGGATAGAAGTCAGGCCAGGTAATGACCAAATTCAAGGTGTTGACCTGAGAACAGGTGACCCCTCCTTCCCTTCCTACCGCCTCTGCCCCACATTCCTCCATGCCCCATTAGGAGAAGCAAACAAACAGTCACAAGTCCTGCTTAAGGAGATAATACTGCCCTGCACTGAACTGTTACAGGTGAGTGATCACACCTATAGCTAGTGAGCGTGACATGATCAATAACTGTGACAAGGAGAGAGAGGTTCCCTTCCCTTATATCCTCACCTCTACCTCTCACCCAGACACGGCGTGCCACCCATGGTTCGTCAAAAGAGGGTAAAATTGGTATTCTAAGCTAGTCTCAGGATGTAATACAGGTTAAGAATATTAATCTGGAAGGGATCATGGGTATTGATCCGATAATTACATTTAGCCTTATGACAGGAATTTAATTTACCTTAAATCACTAAAGCATCTCAATAATAAGAATTCACTGCAACCAAAATTCTTATAACATTTGTTGCTTTAATACCTTTATCATTGTCTTCAAATATACCTTTAGTACAAACAAACAGACACAAACACAAATCATAATGGTTGATTTCCATATAATGATGATGATAATACAACCACCTCTTCTTGCCCATAGGTAATGACCGCTGCGGCGCAATCTCGTTTTGAGGTGTAACCAAACAAGAAAAGGAAATCCATTTTAACCCATACCTTGATTGATAATGTTTGCATTATATAAGAGAAAAAATATGTTCATCTGACAAAGTCCATTTCTCACCCATATACATATGTAAAAAAAAATACTCGAAAAGACTAAAATCAATATTTTCAAAATGTTTACAGATGCATAATAAAACAAAGGTGCAGGCCTTATAAGAATAACTCAACAGAAATTACTTAATTTCGCAAAACGATTGATAAGCTTGCGACCTTCTCTCATCTTTTAACATGTTTTACTTGTCGTTCTTACATCCCAAAGGCATCTTCATGATAAAATACAATTCAATGAAAGGATCATGAAACTAGTTGTACTCAATATACATTTATTATGACTTTCAAGCTTACACAAACACGCATCTGAGAAAACAAATGAAAGAAAAATAACAGGCTTAAATTTTCTGTGTAAATGCAATAGCCACTATCTCGTATGTTTGAAATTCCAGGCTTATAAAACGGTTAATTACATAATAGACTGAGAAAGTCGCCGGTTTTATTCTATTTAGAGAGCAATAGGGTTTTCAATGTATCTGGCCAGGTCAAAGGCGGGTTCGGGTTTCTCCTTCATATTTCCGAAAAAAAACAGATATTTCTATCAACTAGGTTATCACCTGTCCCCACGTGCCGACCCAGTTGTGTTTGCTAATTACCTTCAAGGGGCAATACAATGTTCCTACCTCTTATCTCATTTTCCACATCTCCAACAGGGAATGTGTTCAGCTTTCCCTATAGGTCCGTATGTATAACTATATGCGATGGGCGTATCCATGCATATCAATACCTTCTGGTATAAAAAGACCAGTGTAAACATCGATTGTGGATCCTCCATTTTATTTTGATATAAGAAAAAGATGTATCAGCTCAGAAGGTGGACTAGCTTTTTCAGTAATTTACTCTTGTCTACGAATTTGTCTATAGTAACTGCCTACAAGTATATAGGAAGAAAAGAACAATGCAATGGTAACAAATATTGTTGGTTATTGTAGTTTCATTTATCTAGCAGACATACTTTTTGTTCTCCTACAAGAACGAGAAAAACATTGCAAAAGGACACAAATAACCTTGATAACGGCATAAGTCAACCAAACTTTACTTCTCGATTTCCCGCCGCGGTCTTTCTCACCTGTCTACAAATATGTGGTAAAAGATGAGGGGCTAGATAATTGTTATCTTTCTGACACAGTCATCTCACCATCGGACTACGGGGGTTTACTTTATCGGGAAACGCACATTCAGGTACTACTTTTTAAGAAATACATACATATGTTTTCTTAAATCTCCCATTACAAAGAGAGAAATAGTTTTACATTGGCGCTGAATAAAACTTGCTACTTGGCCTCTTCAATATTTTCTGAATAACTTAATATACATCATGCCAAATGAGGAAAACACTGGTATGTCTTAACATCCTTTTTCACTGTCATTAGTTGCTGTAGTGGCTAAAACTGTTAAAGACCTTCTCTTTTTGTCTCTAAAACTAAAAAATTCTTGTACAAAAGAAAGTTCTGACTAATTGTTAACGCATTCCCCAATTTACCACTGACTCTTTATCAGAAACAGGACTTTTTGAAA
>NW_023645587.1:0-8057 GCF_015228065.2 Penaeus monodon
TATATTTAAAAAATATAAAAAATAAAATAAAAAAATAAAAATATAAAAAATATATTTAAAAAATATTTATAAAATAATGTATAATTATATTAATTATTTATTGATTTATAAAAGTTATAAATATTTTTTTTTTGGCAATAATACTAATTAAAGTAATAATATAAAATAATAATAAAAATTATAATAATAATAATAAAAAAATAAAATAAAAATAATAGTATAATGATGATAATAATGTAATTATTAATAATATGATAATAATAAAGATAATGTAATAATAAAACCCTCCCAAATGTTATCCAATTCTCTTTATTCTCACTTTTATCATCATTATTGTCTGATTAATAGAATTTTTTTAATTATTATCATTTTTACCCCAATAATTGCAGAATCATCAAATGAATGGAAAAAAGTCATTTTGGAGTCACTCTCAAAAATTATTTTCGCTAGATTTGCGGCTTTTTCGACTTGTGGGATTTTTTTTCTTTTTTTCCCTTTTTTTATTATACAAGGACACAATTCCCGTTATTATCATCATTATTATCATGATTACATCATTATTATCGTATCATCATCATTAATTCAAATTTTCATCATTATCATTCATCATTTTCATATATTCAATTATTATCATTCTTTATTTCAAATTTTTATCATTTTTTATTGCAATTTTTTGCAGTTATAAAATTTTAAAAATTTTACATTCTATACTAATACCCAAAAAAAATAATAATATAATACCAATAATAATAACAATAATAAAGTTTTTATAATCATTTTTATATCAATTTTTTCAATTAATACGTTAATTTCTGTAAAATTTTACTGTTTATAATTATTTTTACAATTATACTACCCGTAAAATAATATAATGATAATATATATAATAAAATTTTAAAAACAATATTTAACAATTAGTATTATTATTATTATTTATTTTATTATTTGTTATTATTCGTTATAAAACATTTTTTGTCATATTTCTATAATTAATAATAATAATTTAAAAATAAAAATAATCATATAATATAATAATTTAATAATAAATAATTTAAAAATAATAAATAATATAAAATATAATAAATAAATAAAAAAATGAAAAATTGTTATAACAAAGATAATAGTAAAAATGCTAATAATCATCAAAAGTTATCCAATTCTCTTTATTCCACTTTATCATCATTATTGTCATGATTAATAGAATTCGGTATTATTTTCATTATTACCCTAATAATTGCAGAATCATCAAAAGAATGGAAAAACTTTATTTTGCAGTCTCCTCTCAAAAGGCTAATTTTCCTTGATTTTGCCGCTTTTTTGACTTTTGGGAAAAATTTTTTTTTATTTACCTTTTTATTATATATGACACAATTCCTGTTATTATTATCATTATAATCATGATTTTGAAAAATTATTATCGTTATCATCATAATATCATTATCATCATTATCATCATTTATATCAAACATTATTTCAATTATATCACATTATTGCAATTTTTATCATTATTATTGGGAATTATTGCAGTTATAATATATAATTTTACATCTATACAATAAAAATACAATAATATAAATAACAATAATAATAATAATAATAACGTTTTTATAGTTATTATTTATATCATTATTTCAATTAATATCGTTATTACTGTAATATATTACTGTTTAATAAATATAATTAAAATTATACTACCAGTAAAATATAATAATAATGATAATAATAACAATTAATATTAATACAATATTATAACAATTGTATTATTATAATTATACTTATATTTATTATTATTGTTTATATTACAGTTATAACATATTTTTTGGCAATAATACTAATAATTAAGTAATAATAAATAATAATAATAATAATAATAATAATAATAAAATATAATAATAATAATAGTAGTAATATGATGATATAATGATATAATGATAAGAATAATGATAATAATAATGATAATAGTATATAATAATCATCAATGTTATCCAAATTCTCTTTATTCTCACTTTTATCATCATATTGTCATGATTAATAGCATTCTTGTAATTATTATCATTTTTACCCTAATAATTGCCAGAATCATCAAATGATGGAAAAAACGTCATTTGGAGTCTACTCTCAAAAGGTTATATTTCGCTAGATTTTGCGGCTTTTTCGACTTGTGGGATTTTTTTTTCTTTTAACCTTTTTTTATTATACAAGGACACAATTCCTGTTATTATCATCATTATTATCATGATTATCATCATTATTTCGTTATCATCATCAATTATCATCATTATCATCATTATCATCATCATTATCATCAATTATTCAATTATTATCATCTTATTTCAATTATTATCATTATTATTGCAATTATTCAGTTATAATATAATTTTACATCTATACTAATACCAACTACAATAATATGTAACCAATAATATAACAATTAATAAAGTTTTTTATAATCATTATTTATATCATTATTTCAATTAAATCGTTATTACTGTAATATTACTGTTATAATAATTATTTTTACAATTATACTACCAGTAAAAAATAATAAATTAATATAAATATAAATATTAATAACAATATTATAACAATTAGTATTATTATTTTATATTTATTATTATTATTATGTTATTATTACAGTTATAATACATTTTTTGTCATAATACTAATAATTAAAGTAATAATAATAATAAATATAATCATAATAATAATAATAATAATAATAAATAATAATTAAATAAAAATATAATAATGATTTAACAATGATAATATAATATGCTAATATCATCAAAAGTTATCCAATTCTCTTTATTCTCACTTTTATCATCATTATTGTCATGATTAATAGAATTCTGGTAATTATTATCATTATTACCCTAATAATTGCCCGAATCATCAAAAGAAGGAAAAAACCGTCATTTTGCAGTCTCCTCTCAAAAGGCTATTTTTCCCTTGATTTTGCCGCTTTTTCGACTTTTGGGATTTTTTTTTCATTTACCTTTTTTATTATATATGGACACAATTCCTGTTATTATCATCATTATAATCATGATTATGAACATTATTACGTTATCATCATCATTATCATCATTATCATCATTATCATCATCTTATCATCATTATTTCAATTTTTATCATCATTATTGCAATTTTTATCATTATTATTGCAATTATTGCAGTTATAATAATAATTTTACATCTATACTAATAACAACTACAATAATAATAGTAATAACAATAATAATAATAATATAACGTTTTTATGTTATTATTTATATCATTATTTCAATTAATATCGTTATTACTGTAATTATTACTGTTATAATAAATATATTAAAATTATACTACCAGTAAAATAATCATAATGATAATAATAACAATTATAATATTAATAACAATATTATAACAATTAGTATTATTATAATTATACTTATTATTATTATTATTGATTTATTACAGTTATAACATATTTTTTGGCAATAATACTAATAATTAAAGTAATAATAATAATAATAATAATAATAATAATAATAATATAATAATAATAATAAATAATAATAGTAATAATATGATAAAATGATAATAATGATAATAATAATGAGAATAATAATGATAATAGTAATAATAATAATCATCAAATGTTATCCAAATTCTCTTTATTCTCACTTTTATCATCATTATTGTCATGATTAATAGAATTCTTGTAATTATTATCATTTTTACCCTAATAATTGCCAGAATCATCAAATGAATGGAAAAAACGTCATTTTGGAGTCTACTCTCAAAAGGTTATATTTCGCTAGATTTTGCGGCTTTTTCGACTTGTGGGATTTTTTTTCTTTTACCCTTTTTTTATTATACAAGGACACAATTCCTGTTATTATCATCATTATTATCATGATTATCATCATTATTATCGTTATCATCATCATTATCATCATTATCATCATTATCATCATCATTATCATCATTATTTCAATTATTATCATCTTTATTTCAATTATTATCATTATTATTGCAATTATTGCAGTTATAATATATAATTTTACATCTATACTAATACCAACTACAATAATAATAGTAATACCAATAATAATAACAATAATAAAGTTTTTATAATCATTATTTATATCATTATTTCAATTAATATCGTTATTACTGTAAATTTTTACTGGTTATAATATTTTTTTACAATTATACTACCAGTAAAAAATAATAATAATGATAATAATAAATATAATAATATTAATAACAATTATTATAATTGTTATTAATATTATTATATTTATTATTATTATTATTGTTATTATTACAGTTATAATACATTCTTTGTCAATAATACTAAAAATTAAAGTAAAAATAATAAAAATAATAATAACATAATAATAATAATAATAATAATATAATATAATAATAATAATAATAATATATATAATAAAAATAAAAATGATAATAATGATTATAACAATGATAAAAGTAATATGCTAATAATCATCAAAAGTATCCAAATTCTCTTTATTCTCACTTTTTATCATTAATTTGTCATGATTAATTGAATTCTGGTAAATTATAATCATTATTACCATAATAATTGCCAAGAACACAAATGAATTTGGGAAAAAACGTCATTTTGGAGGCTATTCTGAAAGGTATATTTCGCTAGATTTTTTCGCTTTTTCAATTTTGGGGATTTTTTTTTCTTTTACCTTTTTTTTTTTATTATTATGGACACAATTCATTCTTATTATCATCATTATTATCATGATTATCATCATTATTATCGTTATCATCATCATTATCATCATTATCATCATCATTTTCATCATTATTGCAATTATTATCATCATTATTGCAATTATTATCATTATTATTGCAATTATTGCAGTTTTATATATTATTTTACAACTATACTAATAACAAATACAATAATAATTTAAAAACAATAAAAATAACAATAATATAATATACTTATTATTATTATTATTATTATTATTTCGTTATAATATATTTTTTGGCAATAATACTAATAATTAAAAGAAATAATAATAATAATAATAATAATAATAAAAATAATAATAATAATATTATTAAAAATAATAATAATAATATTGTCCATGATTAATAGAATTCTGGTAATTATTATCGTTATTACCCTAATAATTGCCAGAACACCAATGAATGGAAAAACGTCGTTTTGGAGTCTAGTCTCAAAAGGCTATGTTTCGCTAGATTTTTCCGCTTTTTCGCTTTTCGGATTTTTTTTTCTTTTACCTTTTTTTTATTATATGGACACAATTCCTGTTATTTTCATCATTATTATCATGATTAAACATAATTATTATCGTTATCACATCATTATTATCATTATCATCATTATCATCATCATCATTATTGCAATTATTATCATCATTTGAAATTATTATCATTTTTATTGCAATTATTGCAGTTATAATTTAATTTTACATCTATACTAATAACACTACAATATAATATAATAAAAATAATAATAACACTACTGTAATTACTACTGTTTAATAATTATTTTACAATTATACTACCATAATAATAATAACAATGATAAAAATACAAAAATAATATTAATAACAATATTATAACAATTAGTATTATTATAATTATACTTATTATTAATATTATTGTTATTATTATAGTTATAATAAAATTTTTTGGCAATAATACTAATAATTAAAATAATAATAATAATAATAATAAAAATAAATTTAAAAATAATAATAATTTAAAAATAATAATATAATAATAATGATAATAATGATAAAAATAATGATAATAGTAATAATATTAATAATCTCAAAGTTATGCAATTCTCTTTCTTCTCACTTTTATCATCATTATTGTCATGATTAAAAGAATTCTGGTAATTTTTTCGTTATTACCCTAATAATTGCCCCGAATCACCAAATGAATGGAAAAAACGTCGTTTTGGAGTCTAGTCTCACAAGGGTATGTTTCGCTAGATTTTTCCGCTTTTTTTGACTTTTCGGATTTTTTTTCTTTTACCTTTTTTTTTATTATATATGGACACAATTCCTGTTATTATCATGATTATCATCCCTGATTATCATAATTATTATCGTTATCATCATCATTATTATCATTATCATCATTATCATCATCATCATTATTGCAAAATTTTTATCATCATTATTGAAATTATATCATTTTTATTGCCCAATTATTGCGTTATAATATGTAATTTTACATCTATACTAATAACAACTACAATAATAATAGTATAACAATAAATAACAATACTGTAATTACTACTGTTATAAAAATTATTTTTACAATTATACTCCAATAATAATAATAACAATGATAATAATAACAATAAAAAATTAAAACAATATAAACATTAGTATTATATAATTATACTTATTATTATATTATTGTTATTATTATAGTTATAATATATTTTTTGGCAATAATACTAAATTTAAAGTAATAATAATAATAATAATAATAATAATAAATAATAATAATAATAATATAATAAATAATAATGATAATATGGGTAATAAAATGATAAAAGTAATAATTTAATAATCATCAAATGTTTTTCCAAATTCTCTTGAATCTCACTTTTATCATCATTATTGTCATGATTAATAATTCGGTAATTATTATCATTATCACCAAATAATTGCCAGAATCACCAATGAATGGAAAAAACGTCATTTTGGAGTCTACGCTCAAAAGGCTATATATCGCTAGATTTTGCCGCTTTTTCGACTTTTCGGATTTTTTTCCTTTTACCTTTTTTTTATTATATATGGACAGAATTCCTGTTATATCATCATTATTAAACATGATTATCATCATTATTATCGTTATCATCATCATTATCATCATTATCATCATCATTATCATATTATTGCAATTATTATCATCCTTATTGCATTATTATCATTATTATTGCAATTATTGCAGTTATATATATAATTTACATCTATAAATAAACAACTACAATAATAATAGTAAAAACAATAAAAATACAATAAAAACGTTTTTTAGTCATTATTTATATCATTTTTTTAATTAATATCGTTATTTCTGTAATTATTAGTGTTATAATAATATTTTTACAATTATAAATACCAGTAAAAATAATAATAATGAAATAATAACAATAATAATTTAAAAACAATATTATAACAATTAGTATTATTAAATATACTTATTATTATTATGTTATTATTACAGTTATAATATATTTTTTGGCAATAATACTAATAAATAAGATAAAAGAAATAATATAATAATAATAAAAAAAATAATAATAATAATAAAAATAATAATAATAATAATAATTTAAAATAATAATGATATATAATAATGATAATAGTAATAATCATCAAATGTTTATCCAAATCTCTTTATTCTCACTTTTATCATCATTATTTTTCTGATTAATAGAATTCTGGTAATTATTATCATTATTACCTTAATAATTGCCCGAATCATCAAATGACTTGAAAAAACGTCATTTTGGAGTTTACTCTCAAAAAGGGTATATTTCGCTAGATTTTGCCGCTTTCTTGACTTTTGGGATTTTTTTCTTTTTTCTTTTTTTATTATATATGGACACAAATTCCCGTTTTATCTCATTTATAGTTATCATCTTATATCGTTATATCATCATTATCACATTATCATCATTATCTCATCATTATCATCATTATGCATATTATCATCAATTTTCAAATTTTTATTATTATTATTGCAATTATTGCAGTTATAATATATTTTACATCTATATAAAACACACAAATTATAGTAATAACATAATAATAACAAAATAACGTTTATAATCATATTAAATTATTTCAATATACGTTATTACTTAATTATTTCTGTTAAAAAAACTTTTTCATTAACCCAGTAAAAATAATAATAATGATAATATAAAAATAATAATATTATACATATTATAAAATTGTATTATGATATTATACTTACATTATTATATTTTTTATTATTACAGTTAAATATATTTTTTGGCAAATCTTTAAAATACTAAATAT
>NW_023645588.1:0-8057 GCF_015228065.2 Penaeus monodon
CTCCCCCTGTATTTGAACATTTTGCATTGGCTTTTTCCCCCTTTCCTTTTCCTTCTCATTCCAACCCTTTTTCTCTCTCCTTCTGTCGTACCTGAAGTACAGATGACCCCCTTGCTCATTTCGAAAACATATATTACATCTGCTTTTTCCATGCCATGACTCTGTATTAGCCGTATTCTTTGTCCTAGAAAAAGCATTGATACCACATGGCGGTACTGTGTCCTCCTGAGGTATACACGGAAACATGGTGTCTTTTGAAGTCTTTCCTCTCCAAATGCATTTACAAGTCAAATTGCCTCTTCCACATCAAAATCCTTTTCCTAGGTTCGAAGGCGTCCCGGCATGGAAAGTGTGTTCAGCACTGCTTATTCCTTCTTATTGTTAATGGCATTGTCTCAGTTCTACCACCAAGAAACCAGTCATCACTATTTCTTGACGATTTAACCAGCTTCGCCTCTGGCATATCCATACCACCTCCACCAATTCCTTCGTCTGCAATACCATCAGTATCTTCCAGGGCCACTAACCCCCGGGCTTTCACTTTTCCCCCCTCCAAATCTGTCTCCGTCCTTTTTCTCTCACGCAGTTAGTCCCCATCCTCCACTCTTCTTATATTGCACCCATTCCTTACGGGTTTATCTGGAAAATTCTTTGGCATTATTTTTACCCAAATTGTCTTGACGAGACCATGTCTTTTACATTAAAGAAAAGCTCGCCGCCGCCACCGAATATTAAAAACTCTTTTCCAAATATACTGGGGCTCAGATAGCAAAACTCTCCTCCATCCTCAGGTTCCCCTTGATCCTCTCGACTCTTGATTATTGATGCCACATCTACTCCTCTGCCTCTACCTCTCTTGCTCATCTTGATACAGTCCACCTTCACTTAACCCTAGTCGCCTTCCGCTCTGCTCCAATTGAGATTCTGCACACTGATCAGGCGTGTCATCTCTCTCGAGGGCCGTACCCTTCCTCTCTCTTCGATGCTATGCTCGCTTCCAACAGCTTCCCCTCACCTAAAAACTATCCCCCAACCCCTGCTCCCTACCTTAGCTTTTTCTCCACGTTTATCTTTTCCTTTCTCCATTCGCATGCATACCCCTCCTCTCCCATTCTCCCTTTCCTTATCTCCGACTTCTTTCGATTTCTGTCCATTCCGTTCCTTTCCATGGCTTATTTTTACCCCTGTATTTGCTCCTCTTTTTTCCCTGACCCACCAAATTAGATGTCCCCTCTCTGTCCTCACTCATTTCCTTGACCCTGTCCCCACTGCATTCCTCCAAGTATTCATGTTTAAACTGATGGCTCCAAATCCAGCCTCCGGTGCTGGTTTCGCTGTAACCTTCCCAACTCCCATTTTCAAATACTCCCTCCCCTCCTGAATCCAATGTCCTTACTACAGAACGGTACACTCTTTTTTGCCGTAAAACAAACTCACTCCTTCTTCCTCTTTCACAGTTTGTTACTGACTATCGTTACTCATTATTGTTGTCATGAGGAGGCTTAGGAGATGGAGACCAAAGTGTGATTTACTCCTCCCTTGCGCCTCAGCCCTCGACTCAACTAATTTTGCACATATTTTTCTCCAACCCCTACTACTACTACTTTCCCCAAAGGGATAAGAAACCCTGATGAAAAGGGTGAAGGCTGACTTCGTGCCAGTCATGAACTTGTTGGTTGTCTAATCCTTACCCCTCAAGTTAACCCTGAGGAGTGGACTATTTTCTCCCCAACATACTCAAGCTTACCATGGGGAGTAATGAAGACTTAGACTATTATTAGGGGCATTGAGGCTAGCCCCTTTATCAGATAGGGCCCACTAATTTAAATTCTCCCAGTTCCCCGACTTTTCCCGAAAACATTCCTCCTCCCCAGCATTCCCCTAATTTTTTGTCCTTCACCCCCACTTTCTTCCTCTACTACCCTCTCTTCCCTTTGTACTACTCTGCACCTTATTGTCTACCTCACCGCAGTACCACCTCACCCATAACTACTTCCTCTTCCGGACAACCCCATCCCTTTTTTACCCCCACAAACTACTGACCTTTTGAATACTCTGTATAGCTCAGCCAAATGGGATATTTTTTTCGTGATCCCCCCTACGGGGCCCCCTACTTTTGTCAGGTAAAGTTTCCTTACGTAGTCGCCCCAATCGTTCCCGCCTTGTCACAGTTATATTTGAGGCACGTGCTCCTGTTTTCTCAACCCTATCTTAACTGGCATTCCTGCTCAGCGTCATCCCTCCCACAATACTAGTACCGGAATTGTTTCCATCTCCCCAACAAACTGCCTTTTTTTTCTATGGCATGGATTGGTCAGATTGTGGAGATTTACTCGCCTGTCTCGTGAACTATGATGCATGCATGATACAATGCTACACCAACCTCCCTAGAAGCTGCCGTAAGTCCTCTACTAATATTGCCAAAATTACTTTCCACAGACCTGATCCTACCTATACAGTCATATCAACCTCCCCCCTGTCAAAATTGCTGACGTCTGGGCTACCCTGCCAAACACTGCCATCCTTCTATGTTCCCAACCTGTCCATGATCCATCAAATTGCTCTGCACAGTTTCACACATGTGCTGATTGTGATGGCTCATATAATGTATATTATAGGGGCTGCCCTACCTACATGTTTGAGTCTAAAGCGCCAACTCTCGCCTTCAAACTTATCCTTACTTTACGCGAAACCAGGCAGGAAGCACGTCGACAAGGTTTTTCTCATACTCCCTATTCCAGTAGTGTCCTACCTACCCTTCCTCCCAGGATGTTTCTACATCTCCCCTGCATCTTTCCTCCTCCATCTTAGGTTTCCACTTCTATACCCTCTCTCTCCCGTCAAATTCTTTGTCATTTCAAATCCAGACACCCCAATCTCTACCAATGTTCCGGCACCTACCCCTCTCCCTCGTCACTCAATCTGTAGCACACACTCTAAATGTTCCACCCCTTCTTCTCGCCACACCCTCATCTCCACCTACCTCTTCCTCTACCCCTTAGATGCCTGTCTTCTCAAAACTCCCTAACCAACTCCATCGTTAAAACTCTTGAAGATATTACAAACTTTATAACCATTCCCCCCCAAAAAAAAAAAAAAAAAAAAAAAACATCCATACCGATATCCATCTTCCTCTTACTCATGTTACTCCTACGCCCCTACCTCCTACTCCCCCCAACACACCCCACCCCCCCCGTGCTCCATCTTCTCTATCCATCCCCGCCATCCCTTCCACTTCCTTCAGGATATACACATGAATCCCTAATCATAGCAATGTCCTTCCCCGTATCATCTGCCTCCTGACACCCCTCCTGATACTTTACCTAATCCTTATCTCATTCCCTGGCTCCTTCCCCTCCAACTTCTCCGATACCCATTATCACTCGTTGATTAGTTAGTAAGTTTTTCTACCTCGGAATTTTCGCGGTTTCCTTTCTCACAAACCTGATCTTTGTCATATTCTTTCTTGTTTTAATGCATCCACTGTCTACCTTCAAGTTTCTTACTTTTCTTACACACCCAGCACCTATTCCTAATTACCATTTTGTCTCTTCCTCACTTTATGTTTTGTATATAGCTATCTATCAGAAATACCTCCCTTTCAAACCACTGTCTCTTGCACAGTTATTTGAATCTTTCTTCACCGCTTCACAGTTATTTCAGTTTACTTCCCTTTCTGCACATTGACTTTCTTGTCTTTGAAACTCTACTTTCCCTACTCCAGCCACCTCTCCTTATAGTTAGTGATTTTAATTGCCGCCACATTCTTTGGGGTATTCCACCACTACCTCCCTTGGTCGGTCGTTAGACCGTTTCCTCTCTACAACTTACATTATTCGTAACTCATATCATCCCACTGTGACATGTGCACGCAATCGTTTTCATGCCTCGATCTCTCTCTATGCTCCCGTTCTCTCTATTTAGACTTCCTCTGGTCAATTCTAGATCACTTTCCTCATAGTGACCACTTTCCTGCTTTTCTTTCTCCTACTTCATATGTCCCGCTTCCTGATCCTCCACGCTGATGCTCTGACAGGATGACGGCATAATTTTAATTCACTCTACTATTCTTTTTCCTCCATCATCCTTCTCGTCCCCGTCAAATTTGCTTCTTTGTATCAGTAAGAGCTGCCTATACAGCCATTTTCTGAACCTCTTAACCTGAAATCTCCAAGTCCATGTGGAACTCTGACGGCAACAGAGCGCCACAATCGAAGTACAACTAGCCAGTTTATCAGCCCCTATCTCTTTTAAAGAGCATCTGCCTGTCTTCGCCGCACAATCCGGAACATCAAAAACTAACTGGCAAAGTTGTGTTTCCTCAATTACATCCTCTACATCTATTTCAGCTGTCTGGCGTCGGATCCACCAACTGTAAGGACCGACGAAAGATCTGGTACCGCCGTTAACTAAAAATAAAATATGTTGGTCCGTCAATCCCTTAGAATGCAAACTTTGTTATATTGCTGCTTATAATAACGACTTTCAAATACCCTTTCTTTTTTAACGTGCTTGCGAATTGAATATTACCAAAGACTAAGAGAAATATTGATACCCAGCTTCTTTTTATGAGGAAATTAAAGTGTAACCATTCTTTTCCTTTGATTTATAAATTTAATGGATGGTGGGTCACTTGCTAAATTCTGTGACATAGAAATATACGTTCTGCTAGCCGGGTATATACCAGAATGATTTCTGTAATATTTCTGTTTAAGCTGGTATACGGTCAAGAAGTACGGAAAAAAACATGCTTCGAAATCTGTCTAAAACCAGTGGGTTACATTAGCAGAGTTTCGAAGCTTCATCATGGTACACTCTTTTCGTCCGTGACCTATTTCGCCGTACATTTTATGTCATTAAAGGATATATAAACACCATATACTTCACTGTGTTCATATGGTATTATTATCAAATCACAATGATCACAATATTAATAAAAATCGAAAAGTATATCACTGTGATAACCGTAAATTGAAGAAAATTTAATTTTAAGAAAAAATTAAATTAAAGAGATATTCCTTGGAATTAAGGAGTAAGTTTTCTTGACTGTGAGAATGAAGGTCCTGATCTCCATGGGTTGCAGAGAGACAACGAGGTCCTCCTCAGAGCCTCCACTAGCGTTCCCTTGAGTTCTGGAGATCCTGTTGGACTGGCGGGACGTCGAGGAACACCTTCCACTGGTAACGGTGTAAGTCCTCCTTCCTGAGGTCACTGCAGCGTGGTTTCGACGGCACTCGTCACCTCCCAGTCGGCCAGCAAACCCTGGTGGGTAGTTACAGACTGAGTTACAAAGGACTATTCCCAGACCTTTTTAGCTTATTCTGGGATATGCATAATTTCCAGAAAAAGTTCCGGACATGTGTGTATCTGATCTTAAAATATAGCAAAACGACCAAACGGTGTCTGGATGAGCAACGAGAATGGAGAGCCGATGTTTTCTCACCTTGAGGTCCACCGAAGCGGCCTGGCTGTGCTGCTTGCTCTCCCCGGCCTCGTACAGGTGTTCCAGGCGGAGCAGCAGAGCGTCCGTCCCGAAGGCTCCAGGGTCAGCAGATGGACGTTGGCAGGGAGGCTGCGAGTTAGCGCGGACCACTGTGGGCGTCGGGAGGAAAGAACAGTGAGAAGACTTTCTTTCTCTCTTCTCTCTCTCCTCTCTCTCTCTCTCTCTCTCTCTCTCTCTCTCTCTCTCTCTCCTCTGTTCTCTCTCTCTCTCTCTCTCTCTCTCTCTCTCTCTCTCTCTCTCTCTCTCTCTTCCTTTCGACATCGTATCTCATGTCACCCCTCTCCTTCACTCTCCAATCATCCCTACGCAGAAGTGAGTCTCACCTTGGCTTTAACAGAGGACCTCCAGGCGTGCGCGGGCTTGGCGGTGGCCGTGAAGGAGATGACGGGCTCGAGCATCAGCTTTTCTCCCAGGCTGCGATGCAGACACCCAAAGTCGCAGTCGGCACTCGCAAAGTCGCTGTTTGAAAAAACAAATGTAGGGAGGGAAAACACGAACATTTCAAAAGCCGTATCCCATATTCTTAATCAATTTAATGATATTTTGAATAATAGGGGCATGGGAAAAAAAAACGTTATCTGTGGCAGCAGCAAAGCAGGATCTTGACCGAGCGATCTTCCGCAACCTATCTCCTTCAGAACACACCTGTGGAGGAGGAAGAGCTTCCCCCTGGCCACCAACCCTCCCGAAGGCAGTCTCGTTGAGCGGTTCGCCGACCCCGAAAGCGTCGTCGTGCAGGAGGCGCGGTGCAGCATGAGTTCCATGTGGCCGTCGTCCAGCGATGTTCCGCCCTTTCGAATTATTCAGATTATTCAAGATTCGTTCGTTCGTTTAACAGAGGGACAACATGTTTACCGGCTGTTCACCTTCACATTACAGAAATGTAAATTGCATTCACCTGCGAGCGGTCATTCATGAGCGCTGCCTGGAAGTCGGGGCCGCCGCTGACGACCAGCCTGGAGTTGACTGGTAGTAGTTGCCGGCAACGGGCTCCGCGTTGTGCAGCTGCCACGTGGGCCGGCAGTTCTTCACGCCTGATGCAGGGAATAAGCAAATAAAGCAAGCCAGAGGTATTCTTTCTCTCTTTTATTCTCATTCTCTCTTGCTCTAGCTTTATCTCTCTCTCTCTCTCTCTCTCTCTCTCTCTCTCTCTCTCTCTCTCTCTCTCTCTCTCTCTCTCTCTCTCTTCCTCTCCAGGTCAAATAATCAAATGAAAATTCAAAGTAAAATTGGTAACCATCGACACTTCACTTACGCTTAATCATCTCCCTTCCGTTGGCGTCCGTGTAGAAGGTTCCGTTGGTGGAGATGTCTGGCCAGATCACTCTGCTCACGACCTCCTTCCCGATCCCGTCCCTGCGGGGGGAGATGGGCATTTTCAACATTTTCTAATGGGTATTATGCCGCTTGGTAGCCATCATCAACGGCAATGCAATGTAAACTGAAAAGGCCGGAAACACTTTACTAAATAAATAGACTATTCACGCTGCTTATCGGGATCGATTTGAACATGTTCCGCAGAACTTCCTGGAGTTCAAGCTTTCGATGACCGCTTATTGAGATCACTGCAGCTATAAGCCATCCCTATGTGTAAATGCCTCTATGTGAATATAGGTCCTGTAAACTCGACTATGGGCGTCCCCCGCATTACGCCTTCATATAGTATCTAACTGTCGGTTACTCACTTGATGGGAATAGGACCCACAAGCCACTCCATCTCTAGAGTGAGTTCTTCCTTATAAACGCGAATGACCTGGCTGACCCAAGGCGTCCACACCTGTGAATCTCAGCCACCAGAGAACCTGCAGAGCACAAGGAAAGGTAAGATGTTAAAGGTTTACAAAATAAATATCGGAATATTGATCTGCGGCATCATAAGGAGGCGATTCGCACTAGCTAAATGAACATTAGTTTTGGGATTCACACCCTGGACGATGGTGACGTTGGCAGCGGCAGCCACCGGCTTAGCGTTGGCGCCGTCCGGCCGGAAGATGTATGCTCCGGAAGCGCGGATTCCTCCTGGCTGTTATTCGCTCATTCCTGCGTACCACAGATACGTTTGGTTCACCTTCGGGAAGGAAAGTTTGATTAATATGTTTATATCATAATGGCAGAAAATGGAAACATCCAAAAATGACAGTGAAGGCGTCTGTGGCTTTGAGTAATATTTATTTACCCTCACCTTGATCATGGTGATGCCATCGGGACGAACAACGCCGATGGACTTCAGGAGGCCAGTGTCCTTGTCCAGCACACTGCCAGACCTTGATTCTGAATCATGAAAGGACTTTTAGATATCCTATCGACGTGATAGTAATTACTGATTAACTCACGTTCGCTGTTAAATTTTTCAAGGAGTTTAACCATAATGGAAATGGTAAACAAGATATGTACTATTATACTATAATTATACCATCATACCTAATGCCAGTTTACCATCATAATCAACTTTCTCCCTTCTTCCACAAAGCATAAACACCCTTCGTGTGAAAGACTTACCCGATTCACTTCATTCCTGAGGCCTCGCTCCGGCGAGGATCTGCGACATTGTTTT
>NW_023645589.1:0-8056 GCF_015228065.2 Penaeus monodon
CGTGTCGCCTCGTGTCTCCGTGTCCTGTGGTTCCCCTGTTACAGTCTGGTGCTGCCGATACGTTCTGGAGTGAATGGGCCGACCGAGCGTGAGGGACCGCCGGAGAGAGTTAGAAGCCTTCGACGAACGTTGACGATGGAGAGGAGAAGATCGAAGTCAGGAGGGGAGGGAACATGTAGTGAAACAAACCGCTGCATCCCTCTCTGTTGCCGGTGACGGAGCCCGTACACTTTCATCGGGATCCGTGAATGCGGCTGCCTCTCGCCACCTGAATATACTTTAAAGAGAGTATTGACAATCCAGTGATTGTAGTTTACTTTATGTTCAGTTTGCCTTTTTATGTTCAGTTTGCCTTTTTTAGCTTGTGTGATGTGTGCATGTGTTGATTCTTTTGATCTTTTATCTCGTCCTCATTTTATTTTTTCTGAAGTTAGTATTCTATTTATTTTCCTCCTTTTACTGCTTTGTATTTTCCTGTGTTCCTGTAGTCCTTTACTGTCAATTTTACTTAATTCCCAGCATCTTTATCACTTCGTAATTTTTTGGTTATCGTTTTATCTTCTAATTATTTTTACTATCTTTATTTAATTGTTTTCGGGGAAGCTTTAATACAACTCGTTCATAGAGACTGTGCGCGCCCTCTACCTTTAAAAGGGGCCGCACATTGTACTGGGGCTCTCTTTTTCTCTTATCTTGAGAGGCTTAACACCTCCTTGCGGGGGTCTTTTTTGCCGTGTGACTGAGGAGTGGGTGTATGATTTGGATGCTGATTTATTTTCGCCTGGTTATTTCTTAGTACGTGGCCAAGTGCTTAGACATACAAACTGAATTAAGATAATCTGGTGCCTAAATTAATGTATAAATGATCAGAATTCTCTCAGTCAGTTTTATTTGTTCATGATTCTCTGCTGCCTTGCTTATTTCATTGTTTTATCCATGACTTTTTTTTTTTTTTTTTTTTTTAATCTTACCCAGTATCTGTTTTCCAGGTTTTAAAATATTAGAAAATGAAGAGTCAGACTGGGGGACACAATCACCCAAACGAGCCTAAAGAATAAGGTTGGCAGTACTGCAGCCCTACACCATGGCACGCCCGCTACCACTAGCCATGGACGTTGCAAATCACTACAACCATATATATGGTGGACAGTCGCGGGAGTGATTGTAGAAACCGGTTGGCTTTATCAGTTCATTAGTAATGAGGGTAAGTCTTGTTTGTTTATTAAGCTCATTTTCTTTGCACCTGCCTTCACCCCGTTTCTGTTGTCTTTCCTTTAATGTTTTAATGTTTTAACTTCGTTCTGTATGTGTGATATGTATAGCCTCCACATCTTTTTGGTCTGATTTTTTTCCTGGTTTAATTTTACTATTTTGTGTTCTTAGTGTTACTTTCGTGTTTAATCAGTTTGTTTGATTTTAGTATTCCATTTATTTTCCTCCTTTTACTGCTTTGTATTTTCCTGTGTTCCTGTAGTCCTTTACTGTCAATTTTACTTAATTTCCAGCATCTTTTTACTGTCCCACACAAAAAAAATAATAATTTTGAGATCTTTATCCTTCATTTTACTATGTTTTGTTTTATTCATTTTAGTGTCATTTGCTAGCTTTTAACGGTTTGGTTTTAGTAGGTTTCATTTATATTATTTTACCGTGTTCTGTGTTTCTTTGGCTTTCTCTGTATAATCTTTCAGTGTGCACCTTTTACTTCAATCATACTTGCGATGTTTTATTGTCTTATTTAACTTAATGACTCAACCCGACCTCTTCGCCTGAAAAATGGTATGTGTATTAGTGTTGTGGAAAACATAGACGAAATTGTCACACTGGAGGATCATGCTTCACAGCCTGTGTCATGCGCACACACAAAAACACACAGAGACAGAAACACAAACACACACAGCAACACAACACACACACACTCACAAACACACAAACACACACACAGAAAGAGACACAAAATAAACACACACTAAACACACACACAAACACACACACAAAATAAAACACAAACAACACCCAAACAAACACACACCACATACAAACAAACACCACATACAAACACACCACATACAAACACACACCACATACAAACACACACCACATACAAACAGACACCAGATACAAACACACACCACATACCAACACACACCACATACAAGCACACACCACATACAAGCACACACCACATACAAACACACCACATACAAACAGGAAAACACAAAAAACACACACACACAAACATACACACACAAACACAAACGCATAAAAAAATACGCACACACACACGCAAACACACACATAAACACACACACGAACACACACACGAACACAAACACACTCGGACAGGAAGACACACACACAAACACGTACACACACAAACAAATAAACAAACACACACAAACAAACAAACACAAACATACTGACAAACATATATTGTAAAGGAATGAAATTTTCGTATTTAAAAGATCGCTAATGGGAGATATTAGCAAGATATTGTGTGACAAACAAGCATGCGACTTGTAATTCGGACAGTAGGTCAGGTGTTCAGTTTCGTTTATTGGCAAGGAAGAAGGCTGGTGACGTGGCCATCCGTGACATGGCGAAGGTGGGGCCACTAAGTATGGGTTCTTTGTCTCGTTTTAGTCGCTCTCGACCATCCACACATGGTAAGGGTTGATTAATTATGTTATTGGGATTGATGGAGAAGTCTGGGTGTCTTTTGTGTATATAGAATTTAATGTTTACTTAGAATCAGGTAAATGAACGTAAAAGTTAATTATTTTCGGGGATTTATCCCTGAAAGCAGGGAAAGTGAAACTGGAAATGAAGCGAAGGGGGGGTAAAATAAAAGGGAAGTACAATAAATTTGTGTGTGGAATGTGTATATATTTTTGGAGTGTAGTAAATAGACGAGGGTGAATTAGGTTTCGATTTAGCCCGAGACGAAACGAGGCCCATTGATAAGAACCTAATTATTCACAAGGGGCGCAGTGAGTAGGATTGGTAGTCTCTGGGTTTGCCAAACCATATTCACCGTATATTTCGCGGAAGCCAGGCACAAGACAGGCTCAAGCCAGGCACAGGCCAGGCACAGGCCAGGAACAGGCCAGGCACAGGCCAGGCACAGGCCAGCCTCCCCTGATCGTCCTTGGGGCCTGGAGATGAGATTTGTTCAAAGTGTGATTCCGTGTTGTATTAAATTAATTTATATTGTAATTATTTTTTTTTTTTCTTTAATGATGGCAGATTTTGAGACACTGGTGAGGCAGACAGATACCCAAGGACTCTCAGGTGATGCTCTGTCCCATCATGTGAGCAAACGGCAAAATATCTACAGGAAAAAAAAAGAGGTAAAAGAGAGCGTTACAAAAATCCAAGGTACGACCCACTCATGAACTTGAAATTAAAATCCGTACCAGTAATAATGCCTCCATCACCCCAGTATTCAATGAGGATTCTGTGAGACCTAGCTTACCTGTATGTCTTGTTAGTGAAGATATTTCTTTATATGTAATAAGGTTTGAAAGAGTGGCTGATCTTTTGAATTTAAAGAAGGGAAGCTATGCCGTGAGGTTAGGCAGCCTTTTGACAGGGAAAGCAGTAGATGTTTATGCAAGTTTATTGCCTGAGATAACTAAAGGTTATGAGCTATGGAAAAAATGTCTTCTTGATAGTTTTGCTAAAACTCCAGATGGTTACAGAGTTGACTTCCACTCTGCTAAAATCAAAGCTAGTGAAATAGTATTAAATAGTTTGTTAATAATTTAGGAAGGATGTTCAATTTTATGGGTGGAGGCCAATAACACAGAGAAATCTTATGAGAATTCACATTCTTTTATGATATTAGACCAGCTAAAGTATTGCGTTTCCCAGATATTGGCATGTTTCTGAGAGAGAACCACGTCTACTGCTGATGAAGCTGTGAGTTTTGCAGATACTTGGATTCCTGCTCATGGATCTTACCCGAAATGGAACACCGGTCTCCACAGAGGTAAGAGGATGGTTCAGACCAAACAATTGGATCCAGAGGAAGCTGAGGAGAAAGCCCCGAGATCTAAAGTAACATGTCATGGTTGTGGTGAAGTCGGGCACATCAGACCACGTTGCCCTAGAAACCCTTTTGCTTTCAAACGACAATCTAGTTCTACCATCAATTTTTCATTTGATGACAACTCGCCTGGTAAATTCTTAACTTGTGGCACCATCAATGGTTCTTGGTTCTCGACAAAGCTCCGAGATTCCGGCTGTTCTTGTTATTGCTGCTGAACACTTACTCCAGACTGTTGACCTGACATCATGTCAGTGGACTAGAGTTTCTTATTATCTTGGGCATACAGACACTTTCCCTCTAGTGAAATGTTTCATTCGATGTCCATATTATGTTGGATGGGTTAAAGCTACTCTTTTCGCATTGAGGGAAATTCCGAGCGACCATACAGCCTTTTCTCCTTTTGAACTGCTTTATGGTGATACTGTGAGGGGGCCACTGTCATTCCTGAAAGATTTGTGGAAAAACCCAAGTGTAAATGAGGACCAGCATTCTACGTATCAGTATATTATAGAAGTGAAAGATAAATTAGCTGACTGCGCCAAAATTGCTGATCAAAATGCCGACATCAGTTTATCCAGATATCGGTCATACTTCGATCTGTAGAAGTAGAACACATGCATTAGATGAAGTAACTGATGTTGTAAATAATGCTCTTGATCCTTTCCAGTCAGTCCATATGTGCTTAGTGGAAGAGGATTCGGGTGGAATGGATGAAATGCCCCTGGCTACAGATGGTAAAGTAAATTCCCATAAAAGTTCCAACTTGAATTATCAAAATTTATCTTGTGTGTGTTAGTGTGTGTTTGTGTGTGTCCGTGTTTTTGTGTTTGTGTGCGTTAGTGTGTGTTTGTGAGTTTGTGTGTGTTTGTGTATTGGCGTGTTTTTGTGTGTTTGTGAGTTTGTGTGTGTGTTTGTGTTTGTGTTTTTTTTGTGTGTGTGTGTTTGTTTGTGTGTGTTTGTGTGTGTATTTGTTGTGTGTTTTTGTGTGTGTGTTTGTGTGTGTGTGTTTTGTTTGTGTGTGTGTGTGTGTTTGTGTATGCTTTCAGAGATAAATCCCCGAAAATAATTAACTTTTACGTTCATTTACCTGATTCTAAGTAAACATTAAATTCTATACACACACACGAATCCAAAAGGAAACCCAGACTTCTCCGTCAATCCCAATAACCTAATTAATCAACTCTTACCATGTGTGGATGCTCGAAAGCGACTATAACAGGACAGTGAATCTCTACCCAGTGGCCCCACCTTGGCCACGTCACAAGCCACGGATGGCCACGTCACGAGCCCCTTCTTCCTGGACAATGAACAAACTGAACACCTGAACACCTGGACACCTTCTTCTGTCCGAATTACAAGTTGCATGCTTATTTGTCACACAATATCTGCCATTATCGATCTTTTAAATACGATAATGTCATTCCTTTATAATACACACACACACACAGATATGCGCATATGCAGAACCACATGTGCACACACACACAAACAAATATACATATACACACAAACAATGGCATACACACAAACAAACAAACACAAACAAATACACACACATATACTCTCACATATACACACAAACAGAGACACACAAACACACAAACACACACACACAAACACAAGCATAAACACACACACAGAAAAAAATACGCACACACATACACACACTGAACACACACACACACACCCACACACACAAACACACCCGCACACACATACACACAATACACACAATACACAAGAAACACATACAGAACAACAACGAACAACACACACACATCACACGAACACACGCACATAGACACACAACGAACACACACACACAAGAGACCCATCACAAATCCACATACACCAACACACACATACACACAAACACACACAGTGCAAACACACACACACCACACACACACACAACAGTAATTTTTATATATATATATATACATATACATCTATTGTAAACGAATGACGCTATCGTATTTAAATATCGCTAATGGGATGTATTAGCAAGATATTATTACACTTAAGCATTCGACTTGTAATTCGGACAGGGGAAGTGTTCACTGTTCAGGTGTTCAGTTTCGTTCATTGGCAAGGAAGAAGTAGGCTCGTGACGTGGCATCGTAAATGGCAATGGTGGGGCCACTAAGAAGGTCATTGTCTCGTTATAGTCGTTCTCAAGCATCCATACATGGTAAGGGTTAAATAATAACTTTATTGGATTGCCGAAGAAGTCTGGGTTTCCTTTGGATTCATATGTGTATATGGAATTTAATATTTATTTACAATCGGGTAAATGAACGTAAAAGTTCATTATTTTCGGGGATTTATCTCTGAAAGCATACACAAACACACACACACACACAAACAAAAAACACACACAAAAACACACACAAAACACACACACAACACACCACATAAAACACACACACACACAAACACAACACACACAAAACAACACAAAAACAACACACACAACACAAAACACACCACGAAACACACACACACCAACAACAAACACAACACCAAACACACACACACACACACACACACACACAAACAACAAACACAACAAACACAACACACACAAACACACACACACACACACACACACACACACACATATATATATATATATATATAATATATATACATATATTGTAAAGGAATGACATTTTCGTATTTAAAAGATCGTTAATGGGATATATTAGTAAGATATTATGTGACAAATAAGTATGCGACTTGTAATGCGGACAGGAGAAGGTCTTAGGTGTTCAGGTGTTCAGTTTCGTTCATTGGCAAGGAAGAAGGCTCGTGACGTGGCCATCCGTAAAATGGCCAAGGTGGGGCCACTAAGAAGGGGTTCATTGTCTCGTTATAGTCGCTCTCGAGCATCCACACATGGTAAGGGTTAATTAATCACTTTATTGGGATTGACGGAATATTCTGGGTTTCCTTTTGGATTCATATGTATATATGGAATTTAATATTCATTTAGAATCATGTAAATGAACGTAAAAGTTAATTATTTTCGGGGATTTATCCCCCAAACCATAAACAAACACACACAAACATAAACACAGACGAACAGATAAACAAACACACACATACACACAAACATACACACACAAACAAACACACACACACATAAACAAACACACAAACACACACACATAAACAAACACAGAAACATATAAACACAAAAACACACACACAGACACACAAACATACACACACCCAAACACAAACGCATAAACACAGAAAAAAATGCGCACACACATATACACACACGCGAACACACACACACACACGAACACACGCACACATGATCACACACACACACACAAACAGACACACACACGAATACACACACACACACACGAATACACACACACACGAATACACACAAACACACACACTCAAACACACACTCAAAACACACACAAACAACACATAAACAAACACAAAAACACAGACACAAACACAAAAACATATACACACAAAAAACACACAAACACAGACACACAAACATACACATACCCAAACACAAACGCATAAACACACACAGAAAAAAAATGCGCACACATACACACACACGCGAACACACACATACACTCACACGCGAACACACACACACTCACACACACACTCACACGAACACACACACACACGAACACACACGCACACACGAACACACACACGCACACGAACACACACACACACACACACGAACACACACACTCGGACAGTTTTGTTAAAACTCCAGATGGTTACAGGGTTGACTTCCACTCTGCTAAAGTCAAAGCTAGTGAAATGGTTTTAAAGAGTATGTAAATAATTTAGGAAGGATGTTCAATTTTATGGGTGGAGGCCAGTAACATAGAGAAATCTTATGAGAATTCACATTCTTTTATGATATTAGACCAGCTAAAGTATTGCGTTTCCCAGATATTGGCATGTTCTGAGAGAGAACACGTCTACTCATAGCTGGAGACGAAACTATCCAAC
>NW_023645590.1:0-8056 GCF_015228065.2 Penaeus monodon
TTCAAAAATTTTACCCCCTTTAAGTTTCAGTACAAATCTAATATTCACTGATTTCTAAAAAAAAATGTTATCCCTTCTCAGTGACCTTCTAATATTAGACTATGCACAAATGCGACATGAATGTCAAAGATGTCCCCATAAGGCATTAAATGTTGTACATTCTGACATTAAACAAGACAACTGCTGATTTAAACAATTTGAAATCTATTTAGCCAATAACTGAACTTCTATATATCTATTAGTCCATTAAGATTCAAGAAAATTCCTAAAAGTACAATTAACACTAATCATCACTAATTGTAACTATTAATTTATGCATCTTAACAATACAATCCCCCATCACATTTCCCAAATAATAATTACCTGAATATGTAACTGAAAAACTTTATGACATGCACAATGCAGTACCTTCAAATGGCTTCCTGCCCTCTCCCTTTCTCCAAGCCCTTTAAAATTATATAAACTAAGGCTTTGCATTAAATTAAAAACACATACACATTAGATGATGTTCTAATGCTTATATGAAGGAAACTTTTATTCAGGCAATACTCAATCAAACCAAAAAATGGAACAAATCTTCCAACATATATGCTCTTTCCTTCCATGTTCAAAAATGCACTACACAAGTTAAGTAGGTTGGAGGTGGTGCAATGAGGGCAGATGGAGAGAAAAAAAAAAAAAGTAAAGGAAGGACTCATGGAATGAAAGAGAATAAAAACAGATATAAAAAATAGCTCCTTTGTAGGAGTAATGAACTGTGAAGGGTAATAATTTCAAATACTTATCAATATAACCTAATTTCTGGCACATAAACAAAAAAAATATAAGATCCTTTGCCAATAGAGGCCTCTTTATTGTGTAACCTAAAGTCACTTATAACAGGGCACTCTCTATCACCTAGAAATATGCAGAGAAACTTATTTTTCTCCAAAGAATCCATAAGATACCCAAATTACTTACATCCCCTTTTAAAACTGTCATTGTATATAAAAGCACACAAGAGAAAAAAGGAATGCCTCTTTCCCTGGCCTTAAAAATATTCGTAAAATTAGTAGCAAATTTAGTTCTCCATAAAATTTCCTCAAAACCTCAGTTATAACATTAAATGACAGACATAGCCAGTTAAAACTCACGGGTAATTTGGTGACATCGGGAAATATAATGAAAACATCAGTACTGATTTGTATAAAGTAAACACAACAAAATTTGGGTATACAGTATTTTTAAATTCTGAAAGGATCATTGGTCTCTAACTTTCACATTAATTTTCCAATAAAATCATCTACACTTAAGAACATGTGACATTCCAGAATTACTTTGATCCCAACTATTTCTAGGTAATGACAATGTCCTGCACACCACAGTCAGATCATATGAACCCTAATATATGTATATAAAAATATCTATAAATTCTAAATATAGTCAACAACAGCATAACAATTAATATTCGTTACAATTCTCTGATATGAAATAATTTATCTTCAAGATCACAACAAATACAGGCTTAATTCCTTTCAGAAAGAAATTACAACCAAATTTTAGAAAAACTCAGATCTGTATAAACACAACCTAAGCCTACAACATACCATGCTAAATAATTAATTACTTCAGGTTTTAAGTCTTTTTTCAATTTATCATACCATAGTTGACCAACCTCCTCAGTCTTTCAACACACTAACCCAGGGGTCTTACAAAAGGTTCACCGTTTCAAAATATGAATGCATATTAAAACATGTACATCAAGATACAATGAAGAGTTACAGCTTAGCAACTGCTTCAGGGTATTGAAAACATTCATAAGCACCGTTATTAGTCATTACTACAGGAAAAAAAAGGGTATATAGAAAAACTTGGGATTTAAATATCTAAAAAAGTAAGATATAAAAAAATCTAATAAATAATGAAGAGAAAGATAATTAGAAATATAGGCTTTTTACAACAATTACTGAAATGTTTTGCAACGTGCAATTCCCTTCCTCAAAACCCTTTTCCAACAAAAAATTTCTTTCCAAAAACCCTGCCAAAATTTCCCGGAAAAATAACCCTGTAATTCCCCCCTTAAAAATTTTATTTTTTGCTACCCTCTGGCCTTCCCCTTTTTAATTACTTGCCCCAATCCTTTAATCCCAAATTGTTTTATAAAATAGGGCTAAACCCCATTGAAATTAACATTCACTTCACCCAACCCCGAATCATTAAAAATTGTAACAAAATCATTATATTGTGGTAAATTCCTTTGGGTTTTTAAGGGGGATTGAGACCGAAAAGGGAACCCCCTTTTGGGCCAGCCAAATTCTCATCTTTAAAAATACGGGAAAAGGCATTTTTTAAAAATACCCCTTTTTGGGGTTTTTGAAAAAATTAACGAAAAACAATTTTCAAATTTTTAAAAAAAGGAAAAAACAAAAAAAATTTTAAATTAAAATAAAAATAATATTAAAAAAAATATTAAAAAAATTTTTATAAAATAATTTTATTATTAAAAAATAAAAATTCCCCTTTTTTTAAAAAACGAGCTGAACAAAATTTTTAATTCCAAAAGAAAAAGTTGCACCCCCCCCAAGGGAAAATAATACAAAAATTTGGGGAATAACGAGATGCAAAAAATACCCCAATCAACTTAAAAAAGGATTTCTATAAAATGGTAAAATATTTTTAAAATTTTTTTTTTAATATTTTTTTAATATTATTTTTATTATTATAAAATAACTTTATAATCAAACATTTTAAAAACCTGCTTGTATTCATTCCCGTATTGTGTTGGGGTTTCCTGTGTTTTGTTGTTTTTTTGTGTGTGTATTTTTGGATTTTATTTGTGTTTGATTTTTTGGATTTTTTAAAATTTTTTATTGTTTTTATTTTTTTTTTTGTTTTGTTATGGGGGGGGGGGGGGGGGGTTTGTGGTTTGTGGGGTGGTGTGTGGGTTTTGGGTGGGGGGGTTTGGTGTGGTGGTGTTGGTGTAGTGTTGGTTTGGTGTATGTGTGGGGGTTTTGGGGTGTATGGTGTGGTGTGGTGTGTGGTGTGTGGTGTATGTGTGTGGTGTGTGGTGTATGTGTGTGGTGTGTGGTGTATGTGTGTGGTGGTGGTGTATGTGTGTGGTGTGTGGTGTAGGTGTGGTGGTGGTGTAGTGTGTGGTGTGTGGTGTTGTGTTTTGGGGTGGGGTGGTGTGGGGTGTGTGGTGTTTGTGGGTGGTGTGTATGTTGGGGGGTGTGGGGTGTGTGTGTGTGTGTGTGTTTTGTGTGTGTGGTTGGGTGTGTGTGTGGTGTGTGTGTGTGTGTGGTGTGTGTGTGTGTGGTGTGTGTGTGTGGTGTGTGTGTTGTGTGGGGTGTGTGTGTGTGTGTGTGTTGGGTTGTGGGGTTGTGTGTGGGGTGTGTGGTGTGTGTGTTTGTGTGTGTGTGGTGTGTTGGTGTGTGTGTTGGGTTGTGGGGTGGTGTGTGTGTGTGTGTGTGTTGGGGTGGTGTGTGTGTGTGTGGGGGTGGTGTGTGTGTGTGTGTGGGGGGGGGTGTGGGTTGTGTGTGTGTGGTGGTGGTGTGTGGGGGTGTGTGTGTGGGGGTGTGGTGTGTGTGTGTGTGTGTGTGTATTTGTAGTGTATTGTGTGTGTGTGGTTGTGTGTGTGTGTGTGGTTGTGTGTGTGTGTGTGGGGGGGTGGGGTGTGGTGGGGTGGGGTGTGTGGGGGTGTGGTGTATTGGTGTGGTGTGGTGTGGTGTGGGGTGGTGTGTGTGTGGGGGGTGTGTGGTGGTTATGTGTATGTGTGTGATTGTATGGTATGTGATGTGTATGTGTTGGTGGGGGTTGGTGTGTGTGTGTTGTGTGTGTGTTGTGTATGCATGTGTGGTATGATGTTATGTATGATGTGTGAGTATGTATGTATGTATGTTGTTGTATTATGTTTTATTTTATTATGTGTTGTTGTGGTGTGTGGTATGTGTATGTGTATTTATGGTGTGGTGGTGTGTGTGTGTGTGTGTGTGGGGGTGTGTGGTGTGGTGTGTTTTTGGTGGTGTGTGGTGTGTTTGTATGTGTTGTATGTGGTGTGTACACAATAAAAAACCACACACCACAACCACAACACACCACACACACACACACACACCACACACAAACACACACACACACACAATTATATTTTTCATATTATTTTACACACATAAAATTTCATAGTTTAAAAAATGTAATCAACTGATTGGGTAAACCTGCAGAAAGGGGAAAACAAAATCTGAAGTCCCTTTCAGGCAAAACCTTTTTTATCTTAAAACATCCCCAAGGTGCTCACCCCTATATCATACCAAAAAAAGACTCACCCCTGAGGCTAAATATTTTTGAGGAGGGGGGGGCCCCCCAAGCCATAATCGGTACAAAACCCGTCATCTGAAAGTGAATGTCAACAAACCCCGAAAAGGGGGAAGAAAAGTTTTTTTTTTTAAAATCTAATGCAAAATTTTACCATTTATTCCCCATAAAAGTTTTTAAAAGAAAAAACCCCTTAAAAATTTTAAGTTTAAAGCAAACAATTTAGATACATAACTTTACATTTCCAATTAAAACAAACATAATTTAAAATCCTACACCCTTGATATATGATCGGGTTTAACAATAAAAATATATAATCGAATTTAGGGCCATCACTCACTGAAAAATTATCTTCTAAACCTAGAAATTTTTTATCAAAAAGAGAAAAAAAGAAAAATAAAAAAAATTAAAAACTACATATTTATATATAATTTTTCCACACACACACACAACACACACACCACCACACACACACCACACACACACAACACACACACACACACACACACACACAGACACACACAGACACACACAACACACACACCACACACACACACACACACAACACACACACACACACACACACACACACACACACACACGTTAGGTTCATGTTTGAGCTGCCATGGTCACAGCATGATAGTTAATTGTAGTTTTCATGTTGTGATGATCTTGGAGTGAGTATATATATATAATAATAATAATATATATATATAATATATATAAAATATATATATATATATATATATAGATAGATATATATATATATATATATATATATATATATTTATATATTTTTATATATATTATATAATATATATATAATTATATTATATATATTTTATATATATATATTTAAAATATATAATATAGATATATATATATATAAATATTTTTAAATATATATTAAATATATATATATATATATATATTTTATATATATATATATATATATTATATATATATATATATTAATATATATATATATAATATTTTAAAATTTTATATATACTCACTCCAAGATCATCACAACATAAAAACTACATTAACTATCATGCTGTGACCAGGCAGCTCAAACATGAACCTAACGTGTGTGTTGTGGTGTGTGTGTGTGTGTTGTGTGTGTTTTGTGTGTGTGTGTGTGGGGTGGTGTGTGTGTGTGTGTGTGTGTGTGTGTGGTGTCTGTGTGTGTGTGTGTGTGTGTGTGTGTGTGTGAAAAATATATATATATAAATATGTAGTTTTTAATTTTTTTTATTTTTCTTTCTTTTCTCTTTTGATAGAAAACTTTCATAGGTTTTAGAATGATAAGTTTTCAGTGATGTGATTGGCCCTAAATTCAGATTATATAGTTTTATTGGTTAACCTGATCATATATCAACTGGTGTAGGATATCTAATTACTGTTTGTATTAATTGGTAATGTATAAGTTATGTATCTAAATTGTTTTGCTTTCAACTTCAAATTTTAAGTGGTATTTTCATTTAAACTTTTTATAGGAATTAAATGGTATATATTGCCATATAGATGTATAAAAAAACATTTTCTTCTCGACCTGTCAGGGCTTGTATGACATTCACATTCATATGACTGGTGTACCGATTATGGCTTGGAGGCCCCACCTCTCTCAAATAATAATTTATTCACTCAGAGGTTGAGTCTTTTTTTTGTACTCCGATATGGGGTGAGCCCTTGTGAGATGTTTTAAGATCAAAGGCTTTGCCGGGGGGGGGGGGGGGGGGGAGGGAGGAGGGAGAAGAGAAAGGAAGGAAGGGGAGGAAAGGGGGGGGGGAGGAGGGGGGGGGGGGGAGGGGGGGGGGGGGAATTGGGGGGGGGGGGGGGGGGTGTAAAAAATAAATGAAGGCTTCAGATTGTTTTCCCTTACTCGCACTGTTTTATCCTACATCAGTTTATACTATTTTTTATCTATGTAAATATTATGTTTGTCTAAATATATCTGACATATCTAATTGTGTTGTGTGTTGTTTGTGTGTGTGTGTGTTGTGTGTTTGTGTGTTTGTGTGTGTGTTTGTGTGTGTTGTTTGTGTTTGTATGTGGTACACACACACATACACACAAACATACAACACACACACACACACACACACAACACACACATACCCATACACATACACATACACACACACACACACACACACACATACATACACACATACAACATACACATACCATACCATACATAACACACACATACACATACCACACACACACACCACACACACACACCACACCACACCACCACACCACACACACACACACACACCACACACACACACACACACACACAGCCTCACACACACACACACACACACACAACACACACCACACACCACACACACAAACTACACACAACACACACACACACACACACACCACACACAATCACACACACCACACACACACACAAACCCACACACACACCAAAACACACACCACACACCACCCACACACACCCACACCACACACTACACACACACCACCCACCCACACTACAACACACACACACCACACACACACACACACACACACCACACACACACACCCACACACCACACACACACAAAACACACACACACACACACCACACACCCCCACACCACACACAAAAACACACCCCCCACAACACCACACACACACACCACACACACACACACACACACACACAACCACACACACACACCCCCACACCACCCCCAAAACAACATACCCCACACACCACACACATACCCCACACACCACACACATACACCACACACCACACACATACACCACACACCACACACATACACCACACACCACACACATACACCACACACCACACACAAACCCCACACACCACCAATACACCACCACCACACACAAAACCCCACACACCAACACTCCCCCAACACCAACACATCACCACACACTACACCAACACCACACAATACACCAACACCCACACACATACCCCACACCCCACACAATAACCACACACCACACACTCCACCACACACCACCCCCACCCCGACACCACACCCCAAACCCCACAATACGCACATGCCCCCCCCCCCCCCATATATGCAGATTTTTTTTTTTAATGCTTTGATGTTGATACTGTTATTATTAGTAATAATAACAACAATAATAATAGAATATTTAGAAAAATCTTTCAAAAAATCATTATAGCTAGGTCAAATAATTGACTCCCTTTGGGAAGAGAGGTGTTGTGGCATACACGTGTATAATGATTCTTAAACTAAAACTACAGTGACATGGCAGATTCACACTATCTGGTTAATGTTTATACAGAGTTTGTTACAAGCTGGGTTGTATTTTAAAGTATTCATTATATATATTATATATATAAAATATTAAAATATTATATTATATATAAAATATATAATTTTATAAAATATATATTATATATTTATATCCATTTCAGGTGGAATCGTCCGGTTTCCTCCGCCAGTTAGCGTGTTGGGGCCCTATTGTTGCAGGCTCAAGTCTTATTCCTACATGGCTTTCCAGTATTATTCTCTTCCCCGGGGAGGGTGAAAGATACTTTATCTTTTGGCACACTAGGGGCTCATTTTACGCTCTCGTAACCGTTTTTTTAAAAACAAGGGAATGTGTTTATTCTTATCTTTAAAAATAAAGATTATTTTTTCTAAAATTTTTTTAATGATTTGGTTGTTTGGTGTAATATGTGATTTTTTTATTATATTTAATTTTTTATTTGTTTCTTCTATTTTAATTTTTTATT
>NW_023645591.1:0-8055 GCF_015228065.2 Penaeus monodon
TGCGTTTACAGAACGTGTTTTACAAGAAAAAAGCGGTATCTGTGAATGGAATCAGCAGTCCCCCTCTACAAGTTTCATACTATACGCTAATGTCGATATGGAAAACGTTTGCTACAGAGAAAAATCTATATATACACATTTTATGCTACTATTATATTATATCATGATGATATATATGTGTCAATACAAATAAAATTCTATAAATGGCTTCACATACCCTATATATATCATAGACCCCAAAATGAAGGTGTAAAAACAAACATGAGATACTCGTAATATCAATTTGTATACATTGGGAGTTTTCTCCAAGAGCACTTTCTCATGTGTGACCGCGGGCACGGGTAGAGTAGGTTTTTCAGGGTTTTGCTAGCGAGGATTATTATGAAGTCACTATAGTTTAAAGAATCAGGAAGTTTGTACTTTGAACTTGTAACCTAATCATGATGTTATTAAAAGATTTCTCTTTTATTTGATAAATATATTGCATGAATTAGGAACATTTTTCCAACCTGGAAATAACATTGCCTTTCCTGTGTCTGTAAACTCTGGAGTTCTCTGTGGGATTTTCTTTTCATTTTTCTTTTCAATGTTGAGAGCTCTATCTACAGTTTGAATATTCCATAACTTATAAAAGAATTGATGAATTTTCACATACATCTTTGACATGAAAATGTCAGACTTTGTTTCACCATTGCTTATTACAAATGTTAATGGTAACTCAACGCCATCTTTTCTATGGAGTTGTTGACATTGTCATGACATATCAATAAGTGATTGGTGGAATTAACTAGCTCATTCTGTGCATGTGCAGGATTAAGATTTGAGCTCAAAAGTAAAGCCTAGTCCGGAGGTGAATTAAATTAAATCCTGGATGCTGTCCTTGCACATGCTCATTAGAGATCTGGCTTAAACTTTAATACTGGATTAATTTTTATGGCACATACAGAAGATGCCCTATGCTTCTTTTGTAACATCTCCAAACTCCTTACACTTTGATACACTAATACATCTTCAGACATGTTTGCCTTTTACATGCACATTACCAGAACTTGTTGAAACAACTTTTCATGCCTCTGCCTTGATACAATATGATACACTACAGCCAGCCATTCAGATAGGGATTTATATTTTCATTGATTACGAATTATATAATTTGTTTGTTGATAGAAAAATCACATGAAGAAGTGCATAAAACGTTTCTTTGTTTTTTAAGCAATATACTAAATGCAAATTCATTTTATATTGACAATATTTGTAGTAAATAATGACGATCACAGAAAAAAAACACTACGAATTTCCAACGTGTCCGAGTCCTATTGACTTCGGTGGGATGAAAATCTTCAAAATCATTCTGTACCTCTATGACATAACCTCACAGTCTCAAAAATACCAAAGATAAGGCTGTGTGTTATTACAGGCACAAGATAAGTATATGTCAGTGATCATAGGAATAATCCAGTTGTCTACGATTCCGATTGTATGTGAATGTGTACCTCACTCGCGGTGGGTATGAAAGATGCAAAACTCCAAGCAATATATTTCCCCGTCCATGGGAAGAATAATGGATGTAATAAGCTTTCTGTTCACTTCATTATATGAAATTAAGAAAAATAACTTAGTTCTTTTAGAATTTTGTGTGTCGCTTCAAACTTCGATGGTACTGTGTTTTTAGCGACCACGAACCAACATCAGACAATGTATCAGAGCTTTAGGGGTTCCGGGATGCTACAATAAAGCCCTTATATATATATATATATATATATATATATATATATATTATATATATATTATATAGTATACATATAGATATACATATATATATATATATATATATATATATATATATATATATAATATATATATGTGTGGTGTGTGTGTGTGTGTGTGTGTGTGTGTGTGTGTGTGTATGTATGTATGTTCTCTGTGTCTCGAAAGACCTGACTGTGCGCCTGAGAGGTGCAGTAGTTGCTGCATTCCTTCTGTCATGACCCGGGGCGACCTCCACACTTCGTGGCGAGATTGACCTATGGTCTGCTTACTTATTGAGATTGCGAAGATCTAGCTTCGCCGGGCCTTCCAATAGTTATAGTTATGGCTGTCTCCTTTTCTTCTCTGGTACTCGATGGGGGCCGCCATAATGTAAGCATGCGGCAAAATCTCTTTACGAGCTCGGCGGCTGTTGTGGGGAAGGCCCCTGTCTCAGAAATGTGTGTGCTCGCAACTCTGTAAGTCTATGGTCTGGTCAGCCGAGGTCATTTCTTCACCACCGTTGTCTATAAAAGTAGCATGATTTTATTATGATCGGTATGGATGTGATGCGGCTTCAGCAAAAGGTTTTTTATGATGAAAAACAGATATTTGGTTTGGAAACTTGGAAAATAAAATCACGAATTTTAAATGGATTTTAAATTAAACGGGTATTTTCACGCCTTGTATAAAGGGAAAACGTTTTCATTATTCCAAATGACCAAATTACTGCTCGCTTAATCTTATTACAGAATCGGCGAATCGCCAACATACAAGTGTGCAAGAGCGCAGCAGAAATAAGGGGTGCAGATGGACGTTGCGGGAAACCCGCATGGACCAACCTTTCAGCACCCGCCTGCTCTCCCGCCATATATGCCGGGTCTTTTCGCTAAAGACTGCAATTGCCCTTCCCAGCCAGGGTTGAACTCTAACGAGTGGAGCGCGAACGAGAGAAGTGATGGTTACGCACTAGGCAATTATTAAAAGGACTGCTCGCTTCCAGCCGATAAATGGAACAAAAGTAGATAGATCCACGTGGGAGAACGAACTATGAGAAAAAATGAAAATGAAAGAGAAATCGTTAGAGATTTTGTGATAAGACTAGGCTTTTTTTTGTAGAGCAGAAAAAAAGTACCGTTGGATTTTTACAACGTTTGGGAAGAGGCTTTTAGACTTTCGTAACGCGTTGGCTATTTAACTTCACGTTAAACGCCCTTTTAGCCTGAAAACAAGCCTAAAATTCGTTACCAAAGGCCCCACCCTGTTTCTATTGGCTATTTTTTTCCCCAGAGAAACCTAGCCGTGTTTAAAATTTTACAAGGGAAATGAACTGAATATTTTCTAGATCGTTCTGTATTCAGAGATCAAAGAAATAATCTATGACACAGAGATTTCTTCGTTGTTGATTAGAATCACTGGAAATACCGGGAAACTTCCTCTCAAACACATGTGTCTCAATTGTTTTTTTTTTCGATTTTGTTATTTGCCAATAACGTGTGGTTAGTCTAAAATTTGAACATGTAATATGGCTTTCATAGGAAAGAGAGAGAGAGAGAAGAGAGAGAGAGAGATTATAAATTCGAATGAATTTTGGAAAGTGAATAAAAATTCATATAAAGCTGATTAAAACAAAAATTGTTTGCCCGTTACTGTAATCGGACGATATGTAAATGTCATTTCACCCGGGATAAACCTCTCTCCTCATAGCGAATATGAAATTTGATACAATATTACAAAAATGCTAAACAAAAGCAAGCTTAAAAAAAAAAAAAAAAAGTACCTGACCGATTTATGTACTTTTTTGCCTGCTTCTGTTTATCTGTATATTTTTAAAAAAAAAAAGAGCAGACAGACAGAGGACAGAGGGAGAGAGCAAGGCGTTACTGGGGGGCTCTGATCGTAGACAGGAAAATGACGAGGGGGGGGGGTAATAGAGACTTAGAGAGAGAGGACAAGAGAGGGGGAGGAGAGAGAGAGAGGACAGCCCGACCCCGACCAAAAAGAGAGAAGGCAGAGGAGAGAGCAAAAAGCGTCACTGGGGGGCTCTGATCGTAGGGCAGAAAAATGACGAGACAGAGAGAGAGAGGAGAAAGGACGAGACAGAGAAAAGAGAGAGAGAAGACAAGAAGAGTTGGAGAGAGAGGACAAGAGGAAAGAGAGAAAAATGGAGAGGCAGAGAGAGAGAAAGAGGAGGAAGAGGTGGGGGGAGAGGACAAGAGAGAAAGATAGAGAGGAGAGGGGATAAAGAGAGAAACAGAGATGATTGATTATATTTCAAGTATCTGCTGCGTCAAAAAGCTAAGGTCAATAGCGGCTAGAAAAAACAGAGAGAGAATCTCTGGACAAGTCACCGGCCATTGTTGATAGTGTTTCTGTGTAGTGTACTGGGGTGGAATGAGGTGTTCGATAGTTTTTCCTTAACCGCCCTATGCCTGGCAGTGCATCACCAACCAATAAGCATGTATTCACCACCCAAACAGCATCTATGAGGATTGACGTTCGTCAGCCAAGCACAACGCGTGGAGGTTTGTACTCTACCAAAGATGGCCTAAGACTGAAAAACATCGAAGATAAGGTTCGTCTGATGCGAACTTTGGCCTCGCCCGGGCTCTTGCAGTCGGGAGTTTGTTTTTTTTTCCTTGTATATAGAAAATCTTAGCATTAACAAAGGCGAAGAATTTTGGGTTTTCTGAATTATGTCGAAGATGATTCTTTTCTCTGATAGGATCCTTTTTTTAAGGGGGGGTGCATGTGCGTGTCTATACGAATTAAAAAAAATGAAATAACTGAAAAAGGTTTAATTATGTATCCCATATTATCATTATTTTTCTTTAACAATACATGTGAATTATTATCATTATATCAGAACAAATTACATAAAATATTTTACAAGACGAACATATAAAAGCTTAGAACTCCAGTAGAAATGAATGCTGAAGTTTGTTCTAACTATTTTCATTAGGAAAACGAGAACATTTTTTCTTCCAACAGGGGAATATACACACATATAGAAAATATAAATAAAAGTGAAATGAAATGGTATATGGCGAAAATAGTCATAATTACCATGAAAAAAGAGAGAAAAAAAAAACATAGAAGCTCATCCAGCGTCACCGGTAAAGAGAAACCCATGCAATTTAAGACACCCCAGGGGTGTCTTAAATAGCACACCCTTGAATAACCCTCCCAGAGTGGGAGGGTGTGGAATAGGATCGAGGTAGAGGGCAGTTTGCTTCTGTGGCCGTCTCCTCTACATGCGTCAGCCGATATTTTGTTGAGATGAGTTTTTGTAATGCTGGATGACCTAATCATCTGGATCGGGAAGTCAGTTTGGCCATACAGCCCATCCTCAGGGAACCTTCCATCCTCTACACCGTTTTAACCGGTGAAGACGACAATGGCTGAGTATGGAGTAGATGCTCTGTATTTTGGCAGGTTGCAAAATTGGGTATTTCGTGCGCAACGAAGCGCACAATTTCAACGGAACGGCCTATGGCAGGATACTGTATTTTTTGGGTGGCACACAACGCTGCTGTCCCGAGAAGTGGTTCGCCTAGCAGAAAACACGTACTTTGTTTACAAACATAACTAATGTAGAATGCCAAGGAATATTTTCCGGTGTGGATTTTGCCATATGAACGTTTAACATCAATTTGAAACCCAATGGTACTTCTTGATTGCTATTTGACTACATATTCAGCTAAACAAAGGAGGTTAAATGTGAAGAAACATGAGAGGATGATTCCTGGGCAATTAATGGAGTATATATGTTAAGATAAAAAAAATGACTTATAAATACTAGCATAAATAAAAGTCATAGTAAATGTGTTTCGACAAAAAGTTGAGTGGGTCGCTGTTTTCATTTGAGCGTCACCGTAGCGCTACAGACCATTCCGTTCGAGCGTATTCTTTGTAGCGCACAAAAGTATTCCGTATTTTCCTACGGAACGCAAGGCAGCTAACTCCCAGGAAAGCCGAGGGCACACACACACACACACACACACACACACGCACACACACACACACACACACACGCACACACACACACACACACACACACACACACACACACACACACACACACATATATATATATATATATATATATATATATATATATATATATATATATATATATATATGACTACCGTGGTTAGACTCCGAACCTCGTGGTCCAGAGGTCAATTCCCCGTCGCGGTGATTGTAAAAATGCCTATGCTCCGACTTGCTGGCTTGAGCCCGATCTCACGGCGAAAAAAAACGACATATCGCCTTGGAAGTAAACGTCATCGCATATTATTAACATTTTTGTTTTATCATTCAATCACTTATCATTTTTTTCTTACTACATTGATGATCCTAAAAACATTAGTAGAAAAGATTTCATCTAAAAGAATGTATATATGTATGTGCATTGTTATACATATATTTAGTCCAATTACGAATAAGATAGCATTATATATTATTAATAGATAATTATATATAATACTTTTAAAATTTGATAAAAATATAACTTTTTATAAAATTTAAAAGATATTAATAAATATAAAATAATAATGATATGTTAATATTTATATATTTTAATTAAAAATAAATTTTTATTAAAATTAAATATATTTTTATAAAATTTATTATATATAATCTTATATATAATAATAAAATTAAATAAAATAATAATTTTCATGTATATAAGGGGCCGCGGTGGCCGAAATGGTTAGAGCGTCGGCTCAAGATGTCACGACGGAAATCTGAATTCGAGGGTTCGAGTCACCGACCGCCGCGTTGTACCCTTGGCAAGGAACTTCACCTCGATTGCCTACCTAGCCACTGGTGGCCAAGCCAGCCCAAGTCAAGTGCTGGTCCCAAGCCCGGATCGGCACTCTCCGTGGAAAGGAACTGGGGAACCCTACCACGTACTCACCCAAGAGCATCACAGCATGAAAAACTACAATTAAGTATCATACTGTGACCACGGCGGCTCAGACATGAACCTACCGTTAAAAGAAGATACAGTAATGTTATAGATATATATATATATATATATATATATATATCTATTATATATATATATATACATGTTATAAATATATATACATGTATATATATATATATATATATATATATATATATATATATATATATATAGTATATACTGTATGTATATATATATATTATATACATGTATATATATATATATATATATATATATATATATATAATTATATATATATATACATATATAATGACAGCGATGGCATTATGGTAGAAAAACCATCTTTAACCGGATTTCTTCTCTTTTCCCAATCTTCTTCAGACCTGAGATGGATTTCGAAACTGGTGCCTCACTTTTTAATTAATCTACTTAGTGCATTGTGGGTTTTATCTACTATAATATCAAACACGGTAGAGTGATTTGCCATTTGATAATTGATACTTCACGTTGTTGTTGTTTTTAATTCTCTCAGATTCTTCGTTATACTTGTAGTTTCTAAATTCTACCCAAAAACTATAGTGCTTGAATATCACGATATACATAAGACGATGTAACTATAATGCAGGACACGCTAAAACCAAAATATAATTCGTAGTCGCCGATCGCAAGTCTGAGTCGCGCGACCGAACACGCGAATCCGCGCAGACGGTTGAATCCGCGAACGGCCTCTTGGTTTACGTTTTAGGAGACGTCGCTGAGGAAAAAGATACTACATTTTGAAACACAGGAAGATACAAAGAAAAGGTTCCGGGGGGATAGAGACAACATTATTATCTAAAACCCTATAAAAGAGGATCTTGGTGAAGACAGGTCCGGCGCCAGGGAATTTGGATCAGCAGCTGTGCATTTTCCACGATGGGAGGGGGAGATCTTGTAAGTATTTCCCGAGATCTTGTATTTCCCAGACATTCGAAAAAGTCAACCTTCACCTTCTTTCAATATACCAGTAATGAGGAGTTTATCGTAATAGGTAAATTTTCATCGCATCGGATGTTATTCTCAAACAACAAACTGTGAATGCAATTTAGTAACAGAGCTTGCAAACCTTAGTGATGATTAACGTCATATATTGCAACAGTTCAATACTTTACTTGTCTTAAAATGTATGATGGAATTATTGACCTTTGCCCGAGGCCAAAATACTTCGGAGGCCGTGGCAGTGATTCATGCCGCGCAGCTTAAAATACTTGCCCATCCCACAGAACTACGAAAGCTTTAGCCCGATTTCGTTGCGGGTGAGCCGGCACCCGATCATTCACTGCGGTCGTTTGCAATGGCCAAATCGGAATATTTTTGGCTGGTAAAGTTTGACTAGC
>NW_023645592.1:0-2500 GCF_015228065.2 Penaeus monodon
TGGGTCGTAGTTCTCCATTCTTCTTAGAAACGACATGTAGTGTGGACAACCAGGTGCTTGAGCTTTGCACGGATAATTCCCATATGTAGTAGGGACACGAACTCTTCTTTCTCTAATGATACTGTTCTGGAGTAATCGACGAGACTTGGCATGTGTAGGTTGACCAGCTGTTTCGATGTGATGAGTAATAGAATGGTTTATAGAAAGGGTTGCAAGTATGGCTGAGTAAGTGAAGGAAAGGACTTAAACAGTGATGCAAATGGGTTGTTGGCATCGATTGTGGAGATCTGCAAGTTATTTCCATGTAGAAGTTGGGCATTAGTAGACTTCGTAGAAGTAGTGTCAAGGAGTCTCCGATTTCTAATGCCAACAAGGAGGTTGAAATTTCTAAAAAAAAATCGCACCAGTATTACTTGAGACAACACTGCTACATAGAAAGTCCACTGAAATTTATGCTGAAGCTTGAGGTTGAGTGTAAGCTCTCCGTTTATATACAGGGATTGTAGATTCACTGGCGGTATACAAGTTCATGATCAGAGGGAGTGATATATGAATTGCTAACCTCGGCACCTGTGTCGACAAGGGACTTGATGTTGGAGAGTGGGTCCTACACGTGAAGAAGCATGGAAGAGGTGTGGCGAACATTATGCGCCTCTAATGCTCGCATTTGCAGTTTAATGGTTTATTGAAGTTGCAGGGTTGAAGACACTTCTTTGCTGCTTCCTTGAATTTGCTGTGATAAAAGCATATGTCATCTCTTCCTCCGGACCGACTTCTTGACCTGTAGTGTGGCTTATTGTTGGTAGAGATGTGACGAGACAGAAATTATACTCAACTTTGGAGAGCATTAACCTGGATAATGAGTTTTGCAACAAGTTCTGCCAACTGCTCTGTTTGAGATGTGGAAGCTACTTCGGCCACAGAACGAGAATTAGGGAGCAGCACCATAATTTCATCTGCTAATTTAGCGAGTTCAATCTGCAAATCTTAGATTGTTAGGTATTTGTCTCCTATTGTGATATATTTTTCCGGTCCATTCAAGTTTCTTGAATATTTCCTAAGGGCAAGCTGTAAACAGTTTTTGTGAGATGGTATTGCCCTGTCTAACACCCTTTTTAATCGTAATTTTATCGGTTTCTGTGTGAGCTTGATGGTTGCTGTCCCATCTTCGTATATATCTTCCAATATTTTACATTATACCTCCTCTACCCCCTGTCTTCAGATAGCTTCTGGTACTGCTGGTATTTGTACAGAGTTAAATGCCCTTTCGTAATCGATGAGTGCCATACACAGGGGTTTCCTATATTTGCTTATTTTTTCTCTTATTTGGGTGAGCGTGTAGATGTGGTCTGTTGTTGAGAATCCACTGCGGAAGCCTGCCTGTTCTCTAGGCTGGTTAGAATCCAAACTGTCGGAGATGCGAGTTGTGATGACTTTTGTAAATAGTTTGTAAGTAGCTGAAAGGAGGCTTATTGGTCGGTAGTTTTTTAGATCCTTTCTATCCCCCTTTTTTATGTATCAAAATATTTTTTGCATTTTTCCAGGCTTTCGGATTTTTTCCGTTGATAAGGCATTTGTTAAGAAGATATACTTATACTTATAAGTACACTTATAAGTATAAGGATAGTTTCACTGTTGCAACTTCTCCCGAATCTATTATAAGGTCTTTACTAATTCCGTCTTCACCCGGTGTTTTCCCTTTCTTCATGCCTTCAAGTGCTCTTTTTATTTCTTCTCTTGTGATGTTACCGCGTTTGCTTCTATTCGTGGCTGTTCATTTGAGTTGTATAGATCCCTGTAAAAGTCTTCCACTACTCTTATGATTTAATTCTTATTACATGTCACTTCTCCATCTGGTTTCTTTATTGCATACAAGTGATTTCTCCGTATTCCGTATCTCCTTTTAACTTTTTTCATGCTGGTACCTGAGATCACTGTTTCATTTATTATTTGAATTTCTGTACATCTTCTCTCTTCTTTTTATTTATAGTCAGTTAAATTATCTAATTCTGTTTTGTCCTTGTTTGACAATACTTTCATGACCCTACGTTTTTGCATAAGCTCTTTAGTTTCTACCGAGAACTTGGAGCTTTGCTTGACCTTCCTACCGCCTACTTCAAGTGCAGCTTCTTTCATTATGTCATTGAACTGTTTGTTCATTTGGTCAATGTTGAGATCTATTTCGCTGAGAAATGAATATGAAATGATTTTTTTTACTATATTCCGCTATCTGAAATTATGAAGTCAATTTCGTTTTTGATGTCAGATAACAACTTCCATGTCTACTTCTGTTCTATTTTCGAAGAATGTATCCATGATATTGAGTGATCGAGCTTCCGCAAAATCGATTAGCATTTGTCCCCACTCATTCCTAGTGTCTATTCGGGAATTCCCCACTACGGTTCTCCTTCTGTCCTTTTACCTATTTTGATATGAAAATATCCCATAATTTTTGTGAAATGGGTTTTTACTCTCTCACTGGCTAAATGAACATTTTCAT
>NW_023645594.1:0-8053 GCF_015228065.2 Penaeus monodon
CTGATTGGAACCCAGGACCAAAACGTGGTGACGGGGCAACAGTTGGGTGCCTGCCTGATCAAGGTTCTTTTTTGTAGGGGGTCCAAGGCTCCTCCCTGGTACAGGCCCTGTACCCTTTCATCTTGGGGGTCACTTTTTGTTGTCCCGACCCTCTTTGCCGGGCGAGCCGGGGGCAGTTGCCCCTTCCGATGGCTTGTTGGGGTTCGGCGTCCAGGGAGGGTTCTGGGAGGTGGAGGAGGACGTAAAGCCCTCGACGACCTCGAGGTGTAATCCCCAAATGGTATGCTTGGGGTGCTGCTCAATTTTGGCCCAGGGTCGTCTTTTTTAGGCCGAGGGTAAACCCAAAAGTCTTTGCATCTGGAAAAGCTTGAGATTTTCGAAAGGCTTCTTCAAGTGTGCGTCAGTGCTGCATCATCAGGAAGACCCTGCAACTTTTTCATTCCCTATCAAGCCTCTCCCACCTAAATCTCTACAAAATACCTATAAACATCTGTTTTGGGGGGTGGTGCGCACCATACATTGTCTCAGTTCTCTTTTTTTTCTGCCCAAATTTTTCCCAATTCATTTTTTGTCTTTTTTGACCCCGCCCCATACTGCGATTAAAACCGCCTTGAATTGGGGTTTGAAATTTGTTTTTCCCCCCAATTAGTTTTCGATTTCAGTATGTTTCTGACTCTTCTGATTTATTCTTTCGTCAATTGTTTTTTCATTTTTCTGTTGAATGCCTCCGTTTCCAAAAACCAAGATACTTGTATCCATTTTCTCATCTTATTCATCTGGCAAGCACAGGCCATCATTTTAAAACTTTTTTCCCTTTTTTTTCATGTTAACCCCCACATTCTAAAATCCAAACTCCATTTTATTCTTCTGAGAATTTTTTACTGATTTACAAACTGTCTTTTTTGATCCTATTTTTCGCAAAAATTTTTAGACATCCATAAAACGAAAGTTTTGATTCTTGGCCTTTCTTCTTGACTTCATGGGAAAGTTTGTTTTCCTCAGTATCTGTCAATGGGATCATGTCTTACGAACGGGAGTGGGGATACTACCCCCCTGAAAAATTCCTGCTTTTTTTTCACTTTTTCCAAGTCATTTTGGCCCGTTCACTCTGTGTTCAAGTTTCATTGTTCGTTATGAAGGACCTGAATTCCTGCTACCCCAAACATTTCATACACTTCTCTATCCCGTGGGGCCCATGTAATGCTTTGCGATAGCATCCTGAAACCCCGCCGTGAGTTAAGGACTTACATTTTCACTATCTTTTTATAAAGATATTGGTCTTTTGTCCCTCGGTTTCCCTTTTTCACCCCTTTTTTTCCCTAAGGAAATAAAATGTTTGCTAAAAGATGTTCATCCATTTTTCCGCTAAGACCCCTGTCAGAAATTTCCACAAAAAGGGGAAAACATGCGTGGGCCTAAAATTTTTGCTACTGCGTTTCCTTTCCCCAGTTTTATTTATTATTATTATTTTTATTATTATATTATTTTACATTTTTTTCATTATTTTTAAATTTTTAAATTTCATTTTATTGCACTATTATTATTATTATTATTATTATTATTTTATATTTTATTTTTTATTTTTTCCCAAATTTACATTTTATTCATTACAAGGGTTTTAAAATGTACAGATTGGAATGTAAAAGTTTAAAAGGAGTCACAAAAGAACTAATATGATTATACCAAAAAACAGTAGCTAAATTATCCTCAAAAAAACTTAAAAAGTTTTAAAAAAATATGTTTTGAAAAAAATAATATTGGGACAAAAATTTAATTTTTAAATTTTAAATTTTATTTTGGGGCAGCTGCTAAAAAAATTTCTGATTTTTCGAATAAAACAAAGATAGTCTGTATTCCAGTCAACAAAAATGGGTGTCGTCTGCAACTAAACCAAAAAATTTTTTGAAGCATTTTGAAAATTCTTTCCCCATATAAAGAAAAAAAGGTTGGCCCTAGTCAGATCCCTGGGAACACATAGAACATAAAAAATTCAAACGTCCTCAACCCAAAAAAAAAATGTTTCCTTTGGGAAACTTTTTTTCTGATTGACGTACGTTTTGTTTTCTTACACACTGTGATTTGCTCTAAAAAAATTCCCAAACAGGGGTTTATTTCTTTTCATACATTTGTTATTAATATATGGATTTACGCTATCAAAAACGAGCAGAAAAAACTGCTTTTTTTTTTTTTTTTTTTTTTTTTTTTTGTCAAAATTTTATAGATTTCATTTGTTATCTTGAGTTTTTTGATATATCTGCTAAATTTTGTTGACTTTTGCTAAAAGGGCTTTTCATTTTAAAAAGAAAAAGTTGTTTGGCCACTATTCTTTAATAGTTTAGAATACTGATAGTAAAAGATTGGCTGATAATTATTAGCATAAAATTTTTGGGCCCCCCCCTTAAACCTAGCCTTGAAGGGTAACCCAACCCTCCCATCACAAGCCCTAAATAGCTTGGAGTTGGAAGGGCATCCACCGATTACAAGTACCTGACATAGATATAGATATATTCACACAATTTCCCCTTTTAATTAAATAACCATATTATGAATAAATTTCCTATTACAGGTATAAAACCCCAGCGCGAGATGTTTTGACCCGCCCAAAAAAGATTAGGGGTGGCTAGCTTTTTGATATGCAAATATTCCGTGCTATTGGCTGTAGCAGGTGTTTCAGGCCTAACATCCGTAAGGGAAGAGATCCTTTTCACCACTGGGGTGAAAGGACGTGCTTTTAGACCCTTGTTTTTTGCCGCTATTTCCTTTAAAAAAACTGACGTAAATATTTATAATAGATAAAGTCTATAAACTCATCGAGTGCGGAATAGATAAGACTAAAGTTAAAAACGGCGAAAAAAACTGAGTGCGGGCAGTGAAAAGACTCGGTGAAATGACCCTTGGTGAAGTGACTTTAGTGTTTTGTTACAAGCAGTGTTAGGGTTAACCTGTAAAGCGAAGGGGAGTGAGTGGGGTGAATGTGTAGGGCATCATTTATTGAACAATGTATTTTGTCTAAGTGAATGATAAAAAAAATGATAAATGAAAATTTTTCTCTGCTTTATTTTCCACTTCTTTTTATCTTTTTGGGTCGCATTTTTCCCCCAATATAAGAAAAAATAAAAAAAAGTATTTGAATCACACAAATCTATGGAAAAGCTTTACAAAATTCATAACAAATTTTTAAAACAAACGTAATTTTCTAAAAATTTAAAAAATTTCCGATTAAAGATGATAAAAAAATTCCTAAAAATGGGTGCATAAAATCTAATACCTTGAGTAAAAAATATGAATATATAAATTCCTATTAAAAATCAGAAAATAAATAAATTTTTTGGGGTAATGGGTGACAATATATTATATATATATTAAAATATATATATATATATAATTTATATATAATATATATATCATTTTGGGATAAAAGTATACAACAAAACCACACACCACACACACACACACACAACACACACAATATATTATATTTTATATATATATATATATATATATATATATATTAATTATATATATATATATATATATATTGCTATATTTTAATATACATATATATATATTATATTATATTATATTATATTATATATATAAATAATTAAAAATTATATATATATAATACTTATATCATTAATTATATTAATAATAATACATATATATATATTTTATTTCTAAATATATGAATATAAAAATAAATATAAAAATTTCCATAATTTAAAATACTCAGAAATAATAATTTTTTGAGTAATGTGGAAAATATATATATAATCTATTTCTTATGGTATATATAGTATATATATAATTATATATTATAAAATTAAAATTATATATATATATATAATATTTATATATAAAATAATATTATATTTTATATTATTATGTATATATTATATATGCATATAATATTTATTATATTATTATATATATATATATATATAAAAATATATATAATATATATTTATATTTTAAATATATATTATATTATATTAATATTATTAATAATATTTTATTTTATATTTTAATGCTGCCCATCGACCACGACCGGGTTTACGACCGTAAACTAATTGCATGCCTCTGCATACCACCTGCTTTACCCCGACTGCTAGGATAACAGGACTCGGAATACTGGACGGCCCGGGGGGTTTGTTCGGGTTCGGGCTTGGGCGGGTCGACTCAAAATGGGTTGTATGGGGATAAGGGCGAGGGGGGAGGAGAAACCTTGACGGACTTGTAAGGAGGGACTTGGCTGGTCGGGGGGCGGGGGAGCCCGGGTTTTGGGTTTCGATAATTTACATTTTATGTTTTTTAATTGACCTTATTGTCATCCTGTTTTCATTAGGTTTTTTTGAATATAATGTTCTTTCTGTTTTTGGGAATATTCATATATGTTTTCGATGGGGGTTTTCGTACAGTTTTGTTATCCGGTGATTGATATAAAACAAATTAATTTAAATTGGCTTTTTCTCCCCAAAACCTTTGCATACTTCAGTTATTTCTTTAAGACTGGGAGTAATATAAAAGGGAAGCTAAAAGGGAAAAAATATAATATCTAAAAGAGATGATTGTAAAACGGAAGATATACAACAGACAAAAAAAATTTTTAGGGTTGCCAATTAGTAAATGTAAAAAGGCTAGAAAAAGAAGAGCTCGCTATAATTATTTTACCTTTAAAGAAAAACAGGCAATATATAACAGTACAGTATTGTAATTTAAAAATAAATTTAAAAGGATCACGGCAGAGTAACCCCCAAAAAATATGCCCATACGAGCGGAATGTGGACATAGAATTAAAAAAAAACCAAAGGGTTTTAAATTTTTTACGCTTACCCAAAAATTATTAACTTAGAGGGTTCTGTTTAGGCCCCGGTTTTAAAATTTATTGTTTGAAAAAACCAAAATTTTATTAATTAATTTTTTTTTATTTTTTTAAATTATTGTAATAAAATATAAATATAATATTATTATAATATATATATATATATATTATAAAAAAATTTTTAATTTATATTTAAAAAGGGGCTTATATATAATATATATATATATTAATATTTTAATATTATATATATTTATATATATATATTAATATTATTAAAAAATATTTGGTAAATTAATATATAATTAAAAATTTAAATAAAATATAAAAATTTTTATAATGTGGACAAATATAATAAAATAAAATTTTAATTTTTAATTAATATAAATAAAATTTTTTATAATTTAATATATATATATATAATATATATTATGTATATATTATATATTTAAAATTATATATTTAAATTATATATGCCTTATATATTTTATATATATTATATATATATATATTTTTTATATATATATATATTTTATTTTAATATTATTCATTATAATATATATATTATATATATATAAATATATTATTTTATATTTTAAAAATTTTTTATATTATACATATTATATATAAATTGAAATATATATATATATATAAAATATATATATATATATATACATATAATATCTTTCTCTCTCCACTCTCTTTCACACTCCACCTTGCTATCAAACTCTCACGAACATAGATTCAACTCTCTCCAACCCACAACACCGCACCCCCAACGAAACCCACACATATTATATAATACATTATGTAATATATTTGTGTGTGTGTGTGTGTGTGTGTGGTGTGTAAAAAGGTGTCGACCTTAGTACAAATGGCTATAGCTGGCTGGGCGTGATAGGGTTTAAAACGGTTTGACTCTTTATTCCTAGAAGGTACAACATATTAACGGGACGTTTATTTTGGGGACCCCTGAGTGCGATGTTACGTTCGGGGAGCCAACCCGCGGGGGCCCGGGGTGATGGTGAATGGGCAAAGGGACTTCTGGGAGCAACTGGACTGGGGCACTTCGGGCCCAATAGTGACGTCCCCGGAAACGTCGGTTTTGGGTAGCGCTGCAGGAAAGTGGGGTGTCTGTTTCCGTCTGTTTTTAATGAATAGTGTATTTCTGGCCCCTACTAACGCTCCCTTTGAGGCACCTTAGATTAGCCTCAAGGGGGACCCAACTTTTTTGGCTCCGTTTTCGTTGATCCCTCTACGTGGCTACTCGTCCCTTCCCTCTCTTCTTCTTCCTGTTCTTGGGAAACTATCCGTCCTCGAGGTCCACAAAATCTTCGAAGGGCTCGCCACGCCCCTCCTTGACTTGGGATACGTCAGATTTCGCCTCGTCTGCGTGCTTTTTGGATCTACGGGGATCCGGCACACGCCTCATTGGGGATCATAGACGGCTGATACCTGTGCTGACGAGCCCCTGGAGTTTAACGGATTACGGGGAGGGGTTCCCTATCACTACATCTTGGGCGGGTAAATACTGCCTGAGAACATCCTGATCGCAGGGCCCATCCCATTTCCCGGTGATGTCCCCCCAGGCAACCCAAGGGCACCGTTTCTGCAAAAGGGGCCCCCTTCGGGGGTGTCGGATATCACTGGTCCCAACTGCTATATATAGTCGGGGAAACCCGATCTAACATAAGGGGCCCAAAAGGGGAAAGAAAAAAAAGACAACAGAAAGGAGGTCATGTTAAAAAGCTACTAGTCATTATTTATATAATTTTGCAAATTTTAATGTACTTTTCTTTATTTTCGTTTGTATGGTTATTTTTTTCACAAAGATAAAAAAGAAAAAAAAGGGGATATCAGTACGATCCGCATGGGCCCGCTTTAAAAAACTAACCTCTTTGTAATATAATAGAGATAAGGAAAAGACAACTCTTCCCCAGGGGGTTTATGTATGTAAAAAAGAAATTGGAATCATGTACTATCACTCGTCATGGGGAAAAAGAAACTTATAGATCTTTACGCCTACAAATACACAGCAACAAATCCTATTAAAGAAGAGATTTTGGGTTTTTTTTGTTCTGCGTGGATGGGTGATGAGCATGTGATGTGTGTGGGGACAGTGATGTGAATGAGAATAAAGTGGGGGTGAGCTCACACAGAAAATTTATCACAAACACGAAGATTTCCTTCGTTTTACAATCTCGATTAAATTGCAATGCTATTTATACAAAATTATTTCAACTACCACACTGAATTCAACATTTCACTTATGATCGGTGATGTGCAAAATATTTGCAAGCTTTCTCGCAGGCAAATCTTCCCGGGTCAGAAATGTACTATGCATTTCATGATTTAATCTAAATTTCGGATTTGCTACAAAATTCTGAAATGCCGAGGCAGCCATTGTCCAGCTATGCATGTCAGACTACCTAAGACTTCATCAACATATGAAATTAATTGAACTGAACGAGACGAGAAAACTGTAAATAATCTGCTCTGCATATCTGTGATGGGTGCTCGTGACATTCCCTACGGTATCTAACTATCACAAATCACACGATGTTGGGATTTACCTAAAACATGCAAGTGATTTTTAGAGGGTGAGAAGGTCGTGATTAATAAGCGAATGGTGATTCAAGCTTAAACCCTATTCCTATGTTGATGAATGGACGTACAGCAACTCGAATAAAAGTTGCAGATTAAAATTTCAATATAACTTGTACCTACAGTCGTAGCATCGGAGCGTAGATCTATTAGAAGATTTACACAATCCGGGTTATTTCAGGCATGCCTGTGTACTGTGATATGGGGAAGATTTAACACCATACTCAAAATAATAAATTTATATAAAAACTCGCGCTACAAGCTCCGCACTAGACCATGCCACCAATGAGCAATATAATGGTGCTATGGTTATCCTCATGGTATCAACAACTACCACCCAATAACAGGATATACGAGCGGTCATCTCATGGCCTTTCCACGTACCCAACCAACCGGAAGGGAAAAGAAGGTGAGGTCAGGTTGGGGCAAGGAGAGGAACGAGATAAAATGATATGATGTCTATGATAACGATAGAAATCATGAACGCTTTAAATTCGTTGTATTCTCATCATCATCATCATCAAGGGGCTAACGCCGACGGGGCGCATGGCGCGCTCCGCCCTTCGCTCTCCAGCCACAGATCCCTCGAGGCAAGTCTCCAGCAGGCTACACGGCCCATCTCTATCCTCG
>NW_023645595.1:0-8053 GCF_015228065.2 Penaeus monodon
GGCCGGGGGGGCCCTCCCCGGAGGGGTTTTGGAAGGGTTGGGGGGGTCGGGGGGTTCGGTTGGGGCATAATCACCCAAGGCCACAATCACCGCCCTTTTCCCGTAGCAAGTCTCCCTCCGAGAATTGGCTATGCACGTCAGAGACCAGGAATACTCATGTCAGCTTCTGGTGGGTACCGCTGCTGAAAAGGAGAGTCATGGAACGCTCACCGTATATGATGATGGATGTACAGTTGGCAGCCTCCAACATGCTTGACCTTATGAGGCTGACTTCCACTCCTGTATCAACCGGAAACCGTAGTTGGGAGTTGTTGTCACGGACACAGAACAGTGCCGTCTAGGCCGCGAGGAACCAGCGCTATTAGTTTCCGCGATGCATGTTTCCTGGCACTTACGCGCCCTAGTACCAAATCTGGAATGGAAGAAGCAGTAGATACCTGGAGTCGGGGAGTGCGGCGGCTGTAGGGTTGATGGTATTGAGGCGCGTAGTCTTGTCCATGGTACACGGTTGGCACGGGGTGATGTAGGACTGCGGTGAAATGGTGCGCGGGCTAAGAGCCGAACAGCAGCTGGAAGTTCGGCGACCTGTGGCTGACCGAGATGGAAGCACGAACTGGACCAACCAAACCAGCAGCTGCTCCCATGACCAAAGCCCAGAATCCATGCCGGAGGGGCGACCTAGGCCAGGCAGACTCTAGGTGTTTCCCACAATCTGAAGGCTTCGACAATGCCCACTAATTAGTGAGAGCACTGGAGGTGCATAGAAAAATCCAGTTGTCAATCCGGGTTGCCAGACACCAGGGTTTGATCATTGTCTACTCTGATTTCCTGCAGTGACAAAGTTACTTAAAGATGGGAGTGTGTATCTCACCACTGAATCCCAATGATAGGAAACTCGAGATTGTGCTACTTGGCTTTCAGTTTCTTCAAGATAAACCCCAACCAGGCATGTCCTAGTGACTCTGGAAGGAGCCAATCACTACCCTTTATTTAGGTAACTGTGGATCCTACAACCTCAGAACCTATGTGCCTGAGCAATTTCAATGCTTCAAGTACTAGAATATGGTCACCACGAAGCGAGCTGCAAGGCCAAGCACAAATGTGGTGTCTGTAGCAAGAAACACAACACCGAGGTGTACCATAAGGCACACAAGGAAGGACAAAGGGACACAACAGCCAAATATCCCAATTGTGCCAAGAGGCATCATGGCTGGAGCCTTGCTTGCTATGTCAGGAAGGAGGTGGCTCTCAGGCAACAAGAGGTTGCTATACAGCGACCAGACTTTCTTCCTGCTCCACCAGGCACCCATGTCTGGGGACAGAACAAAAGGGAAAAGGCTCCTCGACCTCCAAAGGGAAGGAAATCCTCTCCAGCCGACACCGGACACTGCAACAAAAAGGAGTTTCCGGCCAATGCAAGTGTGCAGAAAAGGAACCAGTGTTCTTTGAACACTGCAAGAGCCTCCCCAAGAGACGATTATCTCTTTGATGAGGAAGATATGACTCTCCTGATGACTACTGTAGTCACTGCAGTAGCAACAGCTTTGGGGAGGTCAAGTGAGAAGGCGGAGAAGGCAGTCATAGTCCCCATGATGTCAGTGTCCTAGACTGTTGCAGCCCTGAAACAGAGGAAGATGGACAGAGCCAAACCAGCCCCTATCCTACCTCAGGATAAGACCCCCCTCCCTACTCCAACCCTGGCCAAGCCCTCACAGGCAGAGCCAAACCAGGCTGAATCTGTGCAGAGCCAGAATAGGCTGACCTTACCAGGTAAAGCCAGCAAAGGCCAAAAACACACAGACAAAGCCAATGGCTTCGTTACAAGAAATGCCATCCTCCACGCTTCTCAGGGTATCATGTCTTCATGTTGTCAAGCACAGCTAGCACTAGAGGCTTGATCACCCTGGTCAGAGCAACAATCCCCTGCTCCACAATAGCCAATGCACCGCACTGTGGAGAAAGATGTTGAATCTCTTGCGGTGAGATTCACCATACCTAAAACTCGACATTGGTCAAAGAGTTAAAAGACACCTGTTATTCTAATGATATTAAGGAGGTCAACACAGAGTGAACATGTGCAGAAAACAATTCCAAAGGCAAAAAAAAAAAAAAATCTAGCCCTCCTAAGGGAAGTTGTCAGGGATTCCAAGGAAACTGCCAAAAGAGTCATACAGGAAAAGTGGATGGAATGGTGGGAGTCCTTTGGCTACCGGACCACCCTCCAGAGCTGTAGCAATGGGTCAGGCAAGCTACCAACCGCTCAGCCCCAAGGTGCACACACCTCGGCCCTCAGTTAGAAGCAAACAGTCTGGTGCACGAGTTCTCTGCAAGAACAAACAATAACAGTCAAATTGAGGGCACACAAGAATGCCTACAACCAGGCAAACTTGCTCATATCAGAGAAAGGGCAGTCAAACCCAATAACCAAAACCAAGGGAACCAAGAAAACGTTCTGATGGGACTTGTAGCCATTATCTCGCACCTAGGACTGCCAAGTGAATTTGCATTCCTGCAACTCATCAACAAGTCCTGGGAAGCTTCCACTGTACCCCAGGGTTGGAAGAGGGCTGACATAATTCCCATCCCCTGAAGAAAGCAGAACTAACTGTGCAAACGCGCGTGGATGATGCCCCCTTCTTCTTGGTACTTTTTAATTTATTTTTATTGGTTTTTGTTTTATATTCAATTTTTATTTCATCCTTCCCTTTATCCTTGTTTTTTTAGGGAACCATAGCCAGTAGTCTGGGGTGTACTTTGGGCACACTTTTCTTTTCCTAAATATTTCCTCTTAATATGACTTTCCTGAGCCTGCCGGAGTTCCTCGTGAACTCCCGTATTCGCTTGTGGGGTGGGCATTGACTTACCGTCCTTCGCCTAGGCAAGTTGGCGGTAAGGAAGTGTCCTCCACATAACTCGATCCTCTGGGGTAATGGAGAATGCAACCAGGCTTCCACTGGGGGGGGGGGGTATGGGGACGAAATACTGATTTACTCTCTTAGCTTTTGCTGTTAGGTTGATACCAAAAGTTAGAGCTTTCGATCCCTTTCAGGACAAACAATTTGAGACAAGGGGTCGGACCCATGACCACTCTAGGACAAATTCAACCCTGAACAACGGAACCCTCACAAATGACAAAACGAGAAGACCACTTTTCAAAATCCCAACTGAGAATGCGAGGTTCACGAATGTAAAATGCGTGAATGAAAATCAATCGCTTTTGAACATGAACCCCTGTATCATCAAAAAGGTCCTTGATGATCAAGTGGACGGCAATTTTTGATTTTGTCAAAAAATGCGAGATGGAAGCCTCCTTGTTAAGTACAATACAACTCCCAGATTAAGGTTTTACTTAAGCTGACGCAAATTTCATGATCTTCGAGTTAAAGTAACTATTCCTATTGGCCCAAATACCTGTAAGGGAGTAATCTTTCCCCAGGATTTGAGGACGATGGAAGAAAGTAAAAATTCTTGAGAGCATGAAGGACCAAAGGGAGGGTGTAGACGTTCATTGTAGGGCCCAAGAAGGATGGGAATATGCGAACGAAAAACTGGACCATTTTTAAACCTTTGCTTTGAATAAAAATTCCAGAGTATGTCAACGTCGGTTATGAACATGTTCAAGTAAGACCTTATGTCCAAAAGCCAATGCATTTAATAGAGCCAAAAATTCAGAACAACCTCATTAAGTGTATTGATAAACTCAATAAATTGTTTGCCGTAAATTGCTGAAGCCCATGACACCATTCACATGTACTAGCCAGTTTTCCCAAAATGTGCTAATTGTGGAGGTCCCCATCAGTCAGGATCTGCTGAGTGCAGCATCCTGAAGAAGTAGACTAAGACATTAGCCTATATGAAAAAGCATGAAGTTAGTTTATACTAAAGGGCTAAAGGAAAGTGGAAAGTTTGACAAACAAACTTGATACTTCCTATGCTGAAGCAGTAACTAACATCACCCCTAGTGCAAGTAATGTCAGTCAACAGCTTGCAGCCAAGGATAAAGAAATTGCCAAATCAAACAAACCTTAAAGAATTAAATATTAAAGTTTATCTTTGACTAAATTGGTCATCAAATGTCTGCATCACCCAGCATAAACATCATAAGGAGGATATTCTGAATCACATCCGGAGCGCACCTTCCCGTCCGGGCTACTCCTGTGAGGACTTCGTCTGGCTCGCGATCGGTTTTCTCGGGAGAGAAGCAGTTTGCAATCTGTCAGTGTCTCCCTCGCCAGGATGTGCAGGACATGGAGGCTTCTGTCTCCAAACCATCCGCGTCGACCATTATACAATGGAACTGTCGAAGTCTTAGATCTAAAAGTAAATGATCTTAGATTATTAGCCTCGTTTTATGCTCCTGATATTATAGTTCTTCAAGAAACGCATTTAACAAAACTGTCTCTGACGAGGTCGTTTTGCTGGGAACTACCATCTATGTTGGTAGGATCGTGAGGGTAGGGGTGGAGGCGGGAGTCCCCATGTACATCCACCAAAGCCCCCCTTTTTAAACAGAAGTAACTATTGATTCTACTTTGGAGTTTGTCGCATGCAAAGTAAAAATTAACGGCACGTATCTGGCTATATGTTCAGTTTATTGTCCACCTGATGTAATGATAGCCTATGATGAGCTCTTTGCTCTTCAGGAACGTCTGCCACAAAACAAAGTAATTTTAGCTGATTTTAATGCTCATCCATACCTAAATTTAACGTAAAAAGAGCAGATGGGTCGTCTTCAAAGGAGGTCAAGCACAAAACTTGTTGGAGAAACCATTGATGATAAAGTAAACAATTTTCAGAATTCGATTATAGAAGCAGCATTGCTATCCTTTCCCTAAAACTTCGACAGATAGCGTTAAGCATAATGTTCCATGGTGGACACCAGATTGCTGCAGGGCGCTGTGCCGACGCAATAAGGCCTACAGGCTTTTCAAAAATAACACCACAAATGAGAACTTTTGCAACTATAACCAAGCAAGAGCTAGGGCTCGTAGAGTAATAAGACAAGCAAAAAGAGACTCTTGGCGGAGCTTTGTCTCTACAATTAACAGCAATACAAAAATATCAGAGGTTTAGTCCACTATCAATAAAATCAATAAGAAAAAAATCATCTTTCAAAATTAATAACATCATCCACGAGGGCAATAATTTCGATTCAACTAGAGACATTGCTAATGCACTCGCCAGGCAGTTCTCTCATACAAGCAGCTCAGCAAATTACCACCCCACCTTCATGACCATCAAGGAAGAGGCTGAGCTGCAACCAATTCATTTTGCCACAGGAGATGACTTTGATTACAATAAAGACCTAACAATGAAATTTGGAAAAGCCACACTTTTCCAAACTCATGGCACTTCCCCCACATCATTCCCATATTGAAAGGAGGGGGTAATCCCAGACTTGCCATCTCCTACTGCCCAATTGCGTTGACAAGTTGCTTATGCGAGGTCATGGAACGAATTGTCAACAGTAGGCAATTGCATTTTTTAAATTCCAGTAATTTACTTGTTGACGAGCAGTGCGGTTTCCGAAAGGGACACCAAACTCTCGATCAGCTAGTAAAGCTGGACAGTCATATTCAAGAGGCCATTGCCAAAAAAGATTTTTTGATTTCAGTATTTTTAGATATAGAAAAAGCCTACGACCTGACATGGCGATATGGCCTACTCAGAAAACTTTATGCTTTTGGATTATGTGAAAACTTGCCTTGTTTTATTCAAAATTTCATTTCTGACAGAACTTTTGCTGTTAAATTATTTTCCGACAATGTCACTTTTTCGGACATTTTTGTTCCAGGCGAACAGGGTCCCCAAGGAAGTGTCTTGTTCACCAACATTATTTCTATGTATGATTAATGACATCTTACCAGCTCCTCCTCGGAATCTTAAATACTCACTGTACGCTGATGATTGTGCATTATGGCACTCCAGCAATGATGCAGAATTCTCAGCAAATCGCATCCAATTGGATATGATTCATAAATGGCCTCCAGTGGGTTTTAAGTTTTCCATTCAAAAGATATTGGGGGTTAATTTTTTCACGTAGGAGGAAGCCGAACATCAGGCTAACTCTAGACAACACCCAATACCCATTCAAAATTCTGCTAAGTTTCTTTGGGCTACTTTTTGATAGTAGACTCAATTGGAAAGACCACATAGGTCAGTTAAAAATAATGTCAAAAAAGCACTGAATTTATTAAAGTGCATTTCTGGTAACAAATGGGGAGCTTTATAGACAGTCTTTGCTAATGGTATATAAAGCCCTGATTGGGCTAAAGTAGATTATGGTCAATCGTTTATGGTTTGGCATCGAGAACAAGTTTGAGAGGTTTGGATGCTGGCAGAATGCCTGTTTGCGTGCGTGTCTTGGGGCCCTGAAGTGTACTCGGAATCGAGCGTCTTGAGGTGGAGTCAGGAGTAAACCCCCCCTCCGACTCAGACCGGGGGCCAGTTGGCACTTGACCTATGCCGCAAAGGTGGCCGAGACCCGAGCCACCCTAATGGCAATAGTGGGGATTAGGCCCTTTGCCATGAGACTCCACAACCCGTCGAGGAAGTCGGTATAGATCTCTTTACCATCGATACACTGGGTTTAGTCAAATATAACGCCATGGGAAACCCCAATTTTTCTATCATGGAAGCCCCGGTTTTCCCTCAGCCAAGGCCATGGCGCCGGAGGTGGAGGTAGGCCAGAGGTTCAGCGAGATCCTTTTTAAACATCTCCCCTTTTCATATACATACCGACGGCTCCAAGACAGATGAGTGTGTGGGTGCGGGTGTATGGTCGACTGAATGTGAACTAAAGTTCAGACTGCCGAATCATACTCGATCTTTCTTGCTGAACTTTTGCCACTGATAAAGCCATTAATTTTGGCAAATATCGACGAGGCACGATAGAAAGTTATTTTTCAGATTCATTAAGTTCACTTAAAGCTATTAAATCCTTTAGAAACCATAAAAATGAACTACTGGGTAATACATTCATAAGTTATATATGGTGCCAACAAATCAATCAAGCTAATATGGGTACCAGGCCACTCTGGCATCCATGGCAATGAACAGGTTGACAAACCAGCCGGGTCAACTGGCGATCTGGACACTACCATAGTTCGTACAGATCTCAGGTGTTTTGTGTCCCTTATAAAAGCAAAAATACATCTCCTGTGGAAAAGTGAGTGGACCAGCCTCCAACTCACAAACAAAATAAAACAAAAAAAAAAGGACTGTGGGACACAGCCCTCAGGAAGGGGAGAGGGAGGAGGTGGTGTTGGCCCGCCTTAGGGTCAACAGTACAAGATTTACCCACCTCACTCCCTACATTGAAAAAAGATTCCCCCACAATGTCACCTCTGCAACATCAACTTTACGATTCACCACATATTTATAGTCTGCAACAAATACACAATACAAAAGCAAAAATTTTTAAAATTATTTCCAACAAAAAAAAAATAAAGATTTTACACTATTAAATATATTATCAGATGACGAAAAAATCATCAGTAAAATAATCACTTTTCTAAGGGAGACAAAACTTTATGACCTTATATAGATTGATAGAATAAATAGGATCCATTGGCTTAATAACCTTGGCCACATGCCGCTAGTTGATAGCCAAGAAATCCCAACAAAAAAGAAGAAGAAGCGGGGGTAACGTTCCTCATAGCGGCCGATGTACAACCCGGTGGAATATATTGAAGTTGTTTTTTTTTTTTGTGGTTTCCCCTGCGGTCGTAAGGACGAGATTTAAAGGCAGTAAGGTGGGATATTTTAAGTTTTTCATTTTTTATAATAAAAACCCTAGTGCTACTTTATCTTGTAGGTTTCTGGTTCTTGTTTTCAATTTCTTAGTGTTTTAATGTTTACTTTTTGGTGGTTTTACCAGTTTATGTGTTTGTAAAGTGTCCGTGTTTTAATAGATGTATATTTTTTTTAAAATCCGTTTTTTCTTAAACCCTCTTTTTAAAAGACAATGATACCATACTTGGCTACCTGTGGTAAGCAATTGCCACCTTCTATCAGCCCTTAAGGCTAAAATTTGATTCACTAAGACTGCCTT
>NW_023645596.1:7500-15000 GCF_015228065.2 Penaeus monodon
GTTGTATATCCTGGGTAAGACTCTCTTGGGTTACTTCCTTGTTTCCAATATTTTCACTGTTAAGGATACCCCAGGCGTTGACACCACAGACCCCCTTCTTTCACTTCTGGTGTCCCACACGAATGACAGAAGTAAAACTTCAACAGATCTCCCGAAATGGCAATGATAAGGATACACGTGATCCATAATTTGTATGCTGCTGACAAGGGAAAAACATCCACGTTCCCAATCACTGGGAGAGAATACAACCTGTGTATCCACAGACTGGACTCCTCCCAGGACATTGGACCGCCGAGATGAAAAACCTCTCCAGTACTCAGCAAAACAACTTATTTTAATCTGACTATACACTATATTTCTAGTCGGATTGTTGACAGAGTCAATCAGTAAAAATGACCCGATACACTAATCTCGCATATGGTACTTGTCTCTATTGCACTTGTGAACGGGCCACCTATGATGTCGCAGGGACACCATATGACGTTTCCCTTGCATAATGCGTCATCTGCACGTCTTCTTCACCGCTTCTGTAAGGGTATTGATGTCATCTCCAGTACTGGGATTTAGCACAGTCAGGGATCACCGTACGTCAGGACTTCAGCCATAGGACATGATTCCATGGTGCTAACAGACCATCCAAAGAGACAGGAAATTCCAGCTCTGCAGGTGGACACCACTCTCCATGACAGGGCAGCACAATAACTGTCAACTGTGGTTCAGCAGCCACAGAATCTCACGGCAAGACATTTATGTGATGGCAGGATCTCGTCCCCATTCCGTCATCTCAGGATCTGCCAACAGCATGATACGGCAGAAAAACGGAACGAGACCCTGGCATTTAGTCGGGAACAATAGGACCAGCATGAACTGAATTATACTGGAGTACTCCGAACATCTTGTAGAATCTCCCTTGCATGTATATTATTACATTATTCTTAATATTATCGTTTATGCCAAAATATCTTATGCTTGCTGTATTTAAAAGTTAATCTTCACTTGACACACAAAGCTAAGTCATGATGTTGCCATGAAGGAGTTTATACTTATTTAAATAATCTTATGGATTTTGTGCCTTATCTCTATATTTTCAGCTATGGGCATTTTTTTATGGTAATTCCCTCTAGATTCCCACTTCTAAAGTTTTCTGTTCAGTTTCGTCGATCATGCCCCCGCAATAGCCAGTGCGAAGACCTGAAGCGAACCTAACAGTGCAGTCCAGACATGCTTATAGCACCTCACTGCCCGCTTGCCTATAAGACCTTAGATGTTGCTAGCACCCAAAAGCTGAAAGACAAGGACACACGACTAGCTGCGTACTGCGATTTGTGAAAATTGTAAGGCTTACATTGTAGTAAATGCCTCATATCTCACTTTTTTTTTTTTTTTATTAGAGGGGTAGCGTAACATGGTCCACAAATCAGATGCGCCATCTGCTGTCCCTTAATGCAGATGCGTCCATCTGACTGTTTTCCTCTTACCCTCAGGGGTCGATACTACTCACGAACCTCCTTGGAAATGAAAAATGAGGAACCCTCTACTTTCATAAGAGTTTATGAATGGCTGTAAAATTGGCCTGGAGACCTAGTAGTAATAAATTAGGAATCTCCAGCATCAGCACTTCTTATTTTTTATAGTGCTCAGAATGGCTGAAAAAAATTTGCTGGAGACCATATAGGAAATCTCCAGCATCAGCACCATTCTATTTTATAGTGCTCAAGAATGGCTGAAAAAATAAAATTGGCATGGAGAACCATATAGGAATCTCCAGCATCAGCACATTCTATTTTTTATATATGCTCAATTATCTCAGAGTGGCTGGAAATTGGGATAGGAACATCCAATAGTTCGTTTAGGCACCTAGTTTAACTAGTTCCTTCCTGCTTCAGCTCACTCCACATTGATTATACTCTTTACCAGGTTATTTCCCCTTTGTTTCAGTGATTTGGTTGCAGAAAATTTGGACCGTAGATGTAGGCGGGCCCCCCTGACAAGTCTTCCCCTCACCTCAAGTCCATATCCAACTTTCCTTATCAGAAACCTAGGATTGGGGAAGAAGGCATCTCTTCCTCACTGTCACTTTAATTTGATCATGAACCTGGGTATGCTCTCTCACGTTTTTACTCTCGTGAGATTCATTCCCTCCTTCTATTTTAAGTCTATCAGTGTGCACTATATTCACGACCAGCCCGAATGCCTTTTTTAGCCTGTAGCCAATATCACTAACTTTGGCTACTACACGGTAGGTCCCTCAAACAAAGGTTGTAATTTTTTTAGACAATCCTGCCTGGGCTGATAAGTTATATACACACGTGATCCACGTCTATATCTTTCCACCCGGGATCGTGGGACCGGTTATCTTTCACGGTCAACTGCACCTTTCTCTAAGTACAGCTGGCACCGATTATAGACTTTGTTTTGCATAACAGAAGTCTTACGTTTCAGGTCCTCTCATTGTACCATGGACCATTATCATGAAAGAATTTTAAATAATGTATTGAGGGATCCTTGTTGTAACATAGAGAAGGGAGGATAAAGAATCATGGATTGTCCCTATATAATGCGAATTGTATGCAATACAGCTAAAGGGAGCGTGTAATCCCATTCTTTAGGGTTGTCATAAGTCATACTCACCTCATATTGGCCTATGGTCCCATTTACCGCTCCACCACCATTCTTGATGGAGGGGATGAGTTATGAGTGTGGTCTATTTATCTGCAACAACCCCACAATGTCCTTTAAACTTCATTTATACATTTCTCCTCCACTCTGTTATTAATGTTTTGGAACGCCAATGGATGCTGACAACATGTGTTACTAAAGCTTGGGGAGGGCACTTCCTTTGCTTCTTTTTTCGTATTGGGACAGCTATCAGGAATCGGGTCAGCACATCAATTACTGTCAGCACATACTTTGCCCCTTCATTGTAACAGGAAGAGTCCTACCAAATCTAGGTGTATACCTCAATTTCTCTCTACCCTGGGACCGACGCAGCGGAGCAGGCACATCCCTCATTGGCTTACATTTAAGGCACCACTACAGGACATTACATATTTGGACGTCCTTGACATGCTGGCCAGAATGCAAACTTCTTACGTCTCTCAAGGGTAACCTGGACCCCTCCATGCCTGCTGGGAAGGCAATGGTCAGATCAATGCGTGTTTTTGTATACGAGTCTGGAATAACAACTCGGAGTGTCCTAGCTGATCATATATATTGAACATGGGTATGATAGGAATTCCATCTTGTTTATTTTGAAATCATGACATCATAGTTTTAATCGAAGGACACTCATTTTACTTCACCCCTAGATACTCTTACCTGACCCCATAATGGATGAGCATTCCTGACCATCCTAACTTTTAAGTGGTCCCAGGCTATCACTTCTCTCTGTGACTCATTATTTAATGATTCTCTTCCCTCCGTGTCCCACACCGACACAATATGTTATCATGGGGTGATCTTGCATTTCTTCTTTCTAGATAGTGCGCAGCCCACAATTTTGTTTCCCAGCTATGTAGTACTTTCCACAGTTACAGGCACTATTGTTAGCATTGCCGAGAGGGTCCTGGAGCCTTGTCCCCTGAATCGATAACAAGTATCTATGTCATGCCCATTTTTCTTGCAAAATGTCAGAAAGGTAAATTTTATCCTTATGACCTGAATTCTCTGAAGGAGGACGTGAGCTGGGGACCATCACTGGATGTTGCATCAGACCCCTGTGTGTGGGTGCCATATTCATTTACTTTTGGTTTTTGTCTTCAGTTGCCGTGGCTTTCGGTCTCTGTCCTTTGAGGCAGGGCATAACACGTACTTTTTTATTATTCACTTGTTTTCCTCATAAACTAATTTAGCCTCTGGGTGTTGTTTCATGTACTCCAATCCCTGTGCTAAAAGCTCCCCTCATGCTAACATATTGGGAATCAATAATTCTGGCAAAAGGCAGTGGCAAAATTTTTAACAAAAAAAACGCCTTCTGCCAGATAGCGCACTAGAGGTTCCTTTGTTGGTCTATGACTTGCCTTTGCAACAAGAACCTGCAATCTCATTGTAATCTCTAGTTTTTTCCCCCTACGCGGATCTTTGGTGGTCTCTACTCTTCAAAGTACATCTAGTGAGGAAGATTTTGGAAATATTTCAGGAAAGCTTCCTTAAAGCTATCCAGTTCCTTGGATTTTGAGTCTTACACAAACTGTGCTGCTGCTGCCGCGCTATCTAGTGCGTATTTAACTACACATTTATTAACCCTCATCAGTCCACTCAGATCGCGGGCATCTGGCCTCTATATAAGCAAGCCCCGCTTCCGCGTCAGGACACACTGTCTGAGCCACTGAAGATTTTTGTCAATTCCGCTCGAACAAAATACGGATAAAAAATCCAAAGCATTTCTAATCTGTCCTCTTCCTTCCCTCCAACTCTCTGTAAAACTCTTACAAATTTGTGCGACATCTCTGGGCATGTCATATTTGTCATATGTTTTCTGAGGGGTGCTCCCCTGGCTCTCGCTGCGCTGAACATGAAACCCTGATTTTCCTTGCCATCCTTGATCTGAGTTTGGCCATTCTAATAATCCCACCTCTATTTAACTGGTAATAGACCCTTTGCTTTCCGTACCTATAAAACTACGTCCACGTGTCACCTTTCACTTTTTCATTGATTTTACTGACTAATTTATCTACTGATTTACTTATTGTACAATTCAGGTACTATTGTATTTTTTTGTTGGTAAGTAAGTCACTTTTAAGTGTAAAATGGTCATATTTTATTACTATAATTATTGTGTAACCATATCTTAATTTTGTATTGCACACGATATTAAAGCTAATCTACTTCTGCGCTTGGACCTCTAATCAATGAAAAGTAGTGCTTTTATTTTTGCATTCACCTTTTTTTATTATTAATGACGGTTGAACTCCATTGTATGTGACAGAATTCTGAGTATAATTTAACCATACTAGTGGGACACACAAAATTTTCACAACTTGCTGATTTAAGTTTATTTTATGTTATTATTTTATTTATGCATTAATTTTAGCAATATATAATATTTTGGAGCATGATTTTTTGGTCCTAAGTGGCAAGATTTCCCACTGAACAAGACTTAGTTATTTCAACTGGTTTTATTCTTGCTTCATTTATTAATTGCACTTTGCTGAGCACTTTTTTCACACTAGCGGAGACGAAGCTACATACTATGACATTAATTTTTTATTTTTGCTTTATTATAATATAAACAATTGAGCTGAGCCTTTTTATTTTTTCACTAGCGTAGACAAGCTACACACTAGTGGGACCTTTTTTTATATTATATTTTTATGATTAAATTATTAATTAATTATAATTTTTTTTTTTCTCTCTACCACCTCTTCGCAGTTATATAACCCTTACGGAATCGCCCAATGTTGACTAACATCATCAATACAAAAAAATATATCACTGATTTCCAAAAGATTTCTATATAACATGAAAATATTTTTCACATCTAGTTACGCACAAATTTAAGCTTATAGTTCCCTTCTTTAGAGGCACTCATAACTATTCCAGCAACATATAAATATATCATGCAATCATAAGTAAAAATACTTAAACTCATATAGCACAATATTGGTTCTGACTAAAATCTTTCATGATTTAAGATATATTTCATGACTTTCAAGATATGTTTCCATGACTTCAAGTCTGTTTCTGACTTGTGTGTTCAAAAGAGGCATAAAATTTTATATATTCAATATTTTTTCCATCAATTTCAAGCACAAATTAATTTTATATATCCATAACAGATAACGAATTCTCCCAAGTGGTAATATCGAATTTATTTAATTACCATAATTCTTAATTTTTATTCGAATAAATTTAAGTATTTAATTTATTTTATACTTTAACCATGCCGTGAAATGTTTTTCGTGGAGGCGATCCCGCCGCAGGCCACCACTGTGGTGTTTTCCGAGCGTCGTAGGCCTTTACTTATTTTTTATCTAATATTCAACATTCCACAATTAAAATGTAAACTGCCAACCCCTGCCTTTGAGGAGTGTCAGGTCTCCATACTTGGGATTAATTGATATCCGAGGAAAACTGAAAGAATTGTTTTCACTTCATTATTTATTGACTTATTTATATTGCCTTAATCTTTGGTTATAGAATTTTCTAGTACACTGGGAGAGTCCTTACAATAATTTTTCGAGTAACTCACCGTGTTAACAGTTTCAGATGGCACCTATGTGGGGGTCTGGCTCTGAGGACTGACGACTTTTCGTCACCCTTTTGTCGCTCAGCCTGGCTCTCATATCTTTCTATTCTTTTCATTTGGTTCTTTTTCCATACACATTCTTCATTGGTTATTTCTTGGTCCAATGACATAGTCCTATGGTTAAGATCACTCCTACACTAACAACGTACGCTGTTGTCCAACGTTTTTTCCACGTTTTCCCCCGTCTGTCCTGAGCCAGGTCAAAAGCTATAACTCGTGTCCACTTCGACCGATAGGTCATTGGGGTGCGAAACCACATACAAACAAAGGTTAGGTCTACTCGCCATGTGGTGTACATCTGGGTAAGACTCTCTTGGGTTACTTCACTTTTCAATATTTCACTTGTTAAGGGATACCCCAGGCGTTACACCACAGTTATTATTATTAGTATATATTATATTATTATATTATATTATATATATGTATGTATATATATGTATAGATATATAATATAGATTGTATATAATGTATATTGATAATATGATATTATATACCACCTATCGCCACGCTCTCCATCATCAGAACTTCACCATCGCACCACACACACTGATGAATACTATCATAGTAATGATATATATATATATATTATATAATATATATATATACCTATAATATGTGTTCGTGCTATGTGTGGTAGTGATGTGAGGAGTTAGCATGTATGATAGAATGATAGTAGTGTGGATTGGTTATGCTGTACGTGGTAGATCATGATGTTGAGTGATGATAGTTTGGTAAATATATATATATATACATATATATTATAATATAGTATATATATATACTACAATATATATATATATATATATCTATATATATATAATAAAGTATGATATGTATATAATGTATATACTCATATATATATATTAGTATATATAAAATAATATATGTAATTGATAATATAATTAATGATATTGAGTTATATATATATATAGTATCATATATAATAGTAATATCTATAATGATATATATCATATTATATAATATAATAATAAGAACAAAACACAAACCACACATATCACTAGTACATCACACAACATATATTATATATATATATGATATAGATATATATTATAATAATATGTATATATATACATATAATATGAGACTAGATAATTATCTTTTAATATACTAATTATTATATCGATACAACAATACAGTACACAACATAATATATAGTATAATATGTGTAGTGTGTTGTGTATATGTGATGGATGATATGAGTATGTGAGTTGTATTTGATGGTATGGGTAGTA
>NW_023645596.1:22500-25000 GCF_015228065.2 Penaeus monodon
TCTTTGAAAGCCTTGTGGTTTTACATTCTTCATCAACCTCCGAATTTCATTGGTGCCTCTAAGAGGTTCCTTTTTTATGGTAACAACATCATTATCTTATTTCATCATATTCTAATCATTAGTCTTATCTTTTAGCAACACTAGAAACGTATAAACATAGCTACATGAATTAACAAACTAAATCTCAGTTTTCAGGATGGCATCACCATCGATATTAATTAATTAAGGAAGCTACCCTTTTGCATTAATGCTAAATTAGTTAAGTCATATTTCGATTAGTCATATTTTTCACATAACTAAAATTAATCGAGCTTTTGAATATATAAGGGCAATGAAAATGATAACGAAAACTCATATTTACCTTGCCAAGTATGTGGCCCATTTAAGAAAACAAACTGCACCGATCTGCAGTACACGCATTGTACTTCATCACTACTAAACAACTCAATAAGGCTGGGGTAGTATTAACAACATATTGTTTCTCGAGTCAACGCAAAATCTCCCACTAGTACTCTTATACACAGTCCATATACATATTCAAATAGAATAAATAAATAAAATAAAAGCACTACTTCCCATAAAACATGTTCAGATTTGATTGTTTTAAATAGCACTTACTAGTCATTTTATAATTTTCAAAAAACAATTTCGCAGAACCTGGTGACCTATAATATATTTATACAAATTTTAGCATATATGAAAAGTAAGAAAGTTATGAACAGAAATTACGCGAGCCAACGTGGTAAACAGTCACACATATACAATAAGTATACTTTTTTTTTTTTTTTTTGGGGGGGGGGGTTAAAAGATAGCCTCAACTTGTAAACATTCTGCTAAATAACTGAACAATAGTGGTCTATATAAACATCATTATGTTTTTCCCTCAACATGGATTGGAAGATTACAGTGAAGGAAACTCGTGCAAACAACCATATACTGTAATGTGTATATATATATCTATATATTTATATATTATATAATCATATATACTATATATATATATATATAGTATATAATATCTAGATACATATATATAGATAGAATAAGATGATAGATAGTTAGATAGATAAGATAGATATAGTATATTATATATATATATATAATATGAATTTATATATCTATATTATATATGATATATATATATATATATAATATAAATATATATATATAATATACATATATGTGTATGTTGTGTGCGTGTGTTGTGTGCGGGAGTGTGTGTGTGTGTGGTGTGTGTGTGTGTGTGTGTGTGTTTTGTGTGTGTGTATTGTGTGTGTGTGTTGTGTGTTTGCGTGTGCGTGTGTGTGTGTGGTGTGTGGTGTGTGTGTGTGTGGTGTGTGTGTGTGTTGTGTTGTGTGTGTGTGTGTGTGTGTGTGAATTTATATATATTGTTTGTGTGTTTGTGTAATATTATATATATATATATATATATATAATATATATATATATATCTATATATAATATATATATATATACACACACACATATATATGTCGGTATGTGTAATATATATATCGATATATATTATATATATATATCATCTCTAGTGTGTGTGTGTGTGTGTGTGTTTGGTGGTGTGTGTGTGTGTGTGTGTGTGGGTCGTGTGTGTGTGTGTGTGTGTTGTGTGTGTGTGTGTGGTTGTGTGTGTGTGTGTGTGTGTGTGTGGTGTGTGTGTTGTGGTGTGTGTAATGCATGTCTGTATTATGTATCAAGCGATACTTGATCCAAGGTGGCGTGATCTGTATCAGCTCTCCACCAAACTCTCCAGGCAACCGTATTACAAGACTCTCCCGCGTGCTGGTAATACGGTTATTATTGCCAACGAGAAGTAACCTACTTCAAGGTCCAAACTGCTTGGACACTTGGAGCAGTGGAAGATACTGGTCATATGTAACAGTAGTGGCTGACGACACAAACTTGCATATACTTCTTGTATCCTCTCCTAAGCAATCCTCGATAAACCTGGTAAAGCTTACAATCCCCTTCAAGACGTATGATATTAGCAACTTCAAGCAACATCTATTGCAACAGCTGCTGTTCCTCATTCCAGTTACATACTGCGACAACACATTATTTATGTATGGCAAAGGGAAAACAGGCCATTGAAGAATAGCCAGACTGTTGGACAAGTCTGTATTTGATTCCCAGCAGCATACTAAAGTGGCCAATCTAGTGAAGGTTTTCCTCCTCTTTGTGTACGAGCTGACAAACCTCACCCTTGATACATATCGCTTTCCAATGCTACAAGAGAAAATTTCCAAAGATGTCCGCTTAAATCTGAGTTTCAAGCTATCCCCATTGCAACCAACACGTGACTGTGCAGCTCATCTGCACTCGTTTTAGGGTGTCTTGTAAGTGCCAAAATTGGCATGGCAACCACCTTTCCTCCGGTAGAATGGGGATGGGAAGGTTACAGTGTAGTGACTCCTTCGGGGAGGTGACCTGGCGACCGCGTTAGCGACGAAGTGGCAACCAGAAACATGCCATACTACGGCTTTTA
>NW_023645596.1:37500-52500 GCF_015228065.2 Penaeus monodon
ACCGAAGGCCAAGATTCAGAACTTTGGGGGCCGCGTTTCAATCAGTCCATGTCCTTTCTCTGGCTGTCAGACCAAGAAGTCAGTAGATGGATTGGTCTCGCAGCAAACGCCATGGAACTTGATACCCAAGATGTCGGTACGTTCAAAGCAACCAAGCTACGTGCCTTCAAGGCCTTGATGCTGCCAGGTTTGCTCTATGGAAGTCAAACCTGGACGCTACCTAGTGCAATTGGAGTCTCGTCGTGATGCCTTTTGTAACAAGTCTCCTTGCCGGATCTGAGGTACAGTTAGCAGGACCATGGGCCAACTGACGGCTACACCGCGAGACTGGTATGGGACCTCATATTTTTGCATAATCCTCCATTGGCACTATGGATGACTCTGCCCATCAGGTTGTCTTTTGCGAGACAATCTGAATTGGAGGAAGCCCGTGGGACGACCTAGGGAGGTAATGAGGTAATGAAGGACACTCTGGTTTAAGCCCCACCAAAGGATGGATCAGCAATGCGCCCCCAATCAGCAATAGTCCTTTGATGATAATAATGATACACACACACACACACATATGTATATCTTATGTCCTGTATCGTAACATACATGCATACATAATACATACATATATATATATGTGTGGTGTAAACGCCTGGGGTTATCCCTTAACAAGGAAATATTGAAACAAGTGAAGTAACCCAAGGAAGGTCTTACCCAGATGTACACCACATGGCGGATAGACCTAACCTTTGTATTTGGTTTCGCACCCCAATGACCTGTCGGATCGAAGTGGACACGAGTAATAGCTTTTTTTGACCGGCTCAGGATAGACGTTGGAAAACATGGACAACAGAGTACTGTGTTTAGTGTAGGCGTGGTCTTAACCATAGGAATTGGTCTTTGGACAAGAAATAACCAATGAAGAAATGTTGTAGGAAAAAAAAACAATGAAAAGAAGAGAAAGATATGAGATCCAGGCTGAGCGGCAAAATGTGTGACGAAAAAGTCGTCAGTCTCAGAGTCAGAACCCACACTTGGTGCATCTGAACCTGTTCCCGTGAGTTACTCGAACAATTATTGGTACGGATCTCCCAAGGTTTTAACTTAGAAAATTTCTAGAACCCAAATTAAGTCAATATTGAATAAGTCATAAATATTGAAATGAAACAACGACATCTTCAGTTTTCCTCTTGATATCAATTATCCCAAGTATTGGAGACCTGACACTCCTCAAGTCAGTGGTGGCAGTTTACCTTTAATTGTGGAATGTTAACATATTAGATAAAAAATAAGTAAAGCCTACGACCGCGTCCGAAAACACCCACAGTGGGTGGGCCTGCGGCGGGAATCGCCTCCCAGAAACATTTCATGCATTGTTAAAGTATGAAATTAATTATATACTTAAAATTTATTCGACAAATAAGAATTATTGGTACTCATCAATAAATAAATTCGATATTACCACTTTGGGAGATTTGTTATCTGTTATGGATATATATATGTTATATATATATATATATTTATATATATATATATATATATATATATATATATAATATATATTATATAGATATATAATCTATATATATATAGTATAATTAATTTAGTGCTTGAATTGATGGAAAATATGAATATATAGAATTTTATGCCTTTGTTGGAACATACAAGTCATGAAACATTATCTTGAATCATGAACATAATCTTGAAGTCATGAAACATATCTTGAAGTCATGAACATATCTTTAAGAAGTCATGAAATATATCTTAATTCCTGAAAGATATTTTAAAGTCATGAACACTATTGTGCTATATTTAGTTTAAGTATTTTACTTATGATTGCATGATATATAATTTTTATAATGGTTACATGGTATAATGTATGGAGTGCTTCTATAAAACAGGGAACTTTAAGCATAAATTGTGCGTAACTTGAGTTGAAAAACATTTTCAATTATATCTAAATCTTTGCGAAAATCAGTGATTTATTTTTTTTATTGACTGAGTTTTAGGTCAATATTTGGTCGATTCCCGTTAGGGTTATAAACTGCCGAAGAGGTTGGTAGAGCAGAAAAAAAAAGCTATTACTAATTTAATTAATTAATCATAAAAAATATAAAATTGTAAAAAACAAGTCCACTAGTATGTAGCTGTGTCTCCGCTAGTATGAAAAAATAAAGAGTGCTCAGCTCAATTGCTTACAATAATAAATAAAGCAAGAATAAAATCAGTGGGAAATAACTAAGTCCGTTTGTGGGAAATCTTGCCTACTTAGTGCCCAAAAAATATGCTCAAAAATTATATATACTAAAAATAATGCATAAAATTAAAAAAAAATTAAAAATTATAACATAAAATAAACTTAATCAGCTAGTAAAAAATTTTGTGTGGTCCACAGTATTGGGTTGAATTATATCAGATTCTGTCACTACAATGAGTTCCACCTGTCATTAATTAATAAACAAAGGTAAAATGCAAAATAAAGCACTACTTACATTGATATAGGTCCAAGCGACAGAGGTAAGATAGCTTTAATATTCGTGTGTAATACAAAATAAGATATTGGTTACACATTATATGATAGTAATAAATATGACCATATTACACTTAAAAGTGAACTGAATTACAACAAAAAATACAATCAGTACTGAATTGTACATACGTAAATCAGTAGATAAATTCGTCAGTAAAATCAATGACAATTGAAAGTTGACAACGTGACGTGGTTTTATAAGGTACTGAAGCAAAGGGTCCATTACAGTTAAATAGAGGTGATTATTAGAATGCCAACCTCAATGAAGCTGGCAAGGAAATCAGGGTTTCATGTCAGCCGCCAGTGAGAGCCAGGGGAAGCACTCCCTCAGAGAACATTATGACAAATATGGACCCTTGCCAGACATGACACAGAGAAGTTGAGATGAGGAGTATGGACAGATTAGAAAAGGCTTTTGATATCCGTATTTGGTTTCGAGGCGGAATTGACAAACATCCTTCAGTGCTCAGACGTGTGTCCTGACGAGGGAAGCCTGGCTTGCTATTAAGAGGCCAGATGCCCCGCGTCTGAGTGGAGCTGATGAAGGGTTAATAAATGTTGTTATTTAAATACGCAGTAGATAGCGTGGCAGCAGCAGCACAGTTGTGTACGACTCAAATCCAAGGACTGGAAGCAATTTAAAGAATTTTCCCTGAAATATTTTCCAAATCTTCCTCACGTAACCAAAAAAAATGTCAAACTAGATTTTATCTTGACAGAGTCGAGACACAAAGATCCGTGAGGGGGAAAAACTTAGAGAATTACAATGTGAGATTGCAGTTCTTGTGCAAAGGCATGCCCAATAGATCCACAAAGGAACCTCTGGTGCGCTATCTGGCAGGAAGGCGTTTGTAAATTTTTTCCACCGCCTTTTGCCCAGAGATTATCTGATTCCCAATATTTAGACATGGGGATCTTTAGCACAGGATTGGAGTACAATGAACGGGTCCATGACATAGATAACATGTTATCGATTCAGGGGACAAGCTCCAGGACCCTCATCGAAGCATGATAACATAGTGCCTGTAACTGTGGAATTACTGGAAAGAAAGCTTACCATTCGCATTCAAATTTGGAACTCAGCTAGGTCTTACAATAATCCCATAAACGACCCATGGAACCCAGGAGAAAGTTCAAACAAGTCAGAAAATCAGTCGGGAAACGGAAACCGACCAGCAAAAAAACAAGTGACATGACTACAACCTTAGTGCAATCAGGTACCAAAATAAGTATTAGTACAAGTTGCCAATGCTACAAAGATTTAATGTGTAAAGGATTGATAGTTTTTAAAGGTAGGCAGTAGAGGGCAGCGAAAGAAGAGTATTTTTGATACTGGTGCCGAAGTATCCTTAGTGCATGAATCCATATTGCCAGCTCGAAAACAGGGACTATACAAAGACTAACGTGAAGGTCCCGTCTAGCAGTGGGTCTTTGTTTAACACATCCATGATGGTTTCCACTTAACAATGTGTTAGCAAAAATTCCTTTGACTCATCATTGCTTTTGTAGTAGGATGTGGACTCTACCTACGAGATATTATTGGGTTCAGATTTTATTCTTTCCCATAGGGTAGAGTTTTGCTCAAAACCATTTGAGATGCAAATAAATAAAACAAGATACCTGCAAGGCTTATACCATCTATGCTCACTAAAACCATTGTAGCTACTCTGCCAGTGGAAGTAGATGGAAATTGGAGCAGATATTTTAGTGATTCTGATGTAAAATACGTCCTGAAAGAGGTACCACATTATGGAAGGTCACTCTCAGACCTTTGTCGGCATGCTTTGCTACATCTCATGTGGTGAGGTTTTTTCAGGTGGTACTGTAGGGATGGTATCAGGAGTTGTCATAGCAGAGAGCTCTTAGAGAACAATATATCAGGACTCTTCATACCAGAGAGCATGTTACTAATAGCGAACTTGTTGAGTCAAAGGGGTTGGTACAGTTGATGAAAAACACGAAGATGAGTATTGGTTTAAATAGTCCCAATTTAAACGACCAACCAGAGATGGTCAGAATTAATATCAGCTTGCCCAGTGGGGGATGTAACAGTGTTAGAAGGAATACCTTTGCCACAAAAATCAAGTAAATCCAACATTCACGGCGAAGTCATAGTGATGAGAAATTGAGAGAGCAAATAAATACTTTGTTTCCTGATCTGCAAAGTAAAGAAAATCAAGTACTGCAAATTCTGGTCATAGGTCTGGACAAGCATTTTCACTTAAAGAATGAACCTCTTACTGTAGCAACTCATTTCTTCCATGAAATTCGGACAACAGGACCGCCAGTGTATAAAAGGACTAATAGGGCGATCAGCCATGGTTATATGGATGATATATTGTCCTTTGGATCCTCATGGAAAGAACACTCTGTACAATCTTGAGGATATTCTTGATAGAATTAATACAAAGTAACCTTTCCCTTAAACTGGGAAGTGTAGTTTCTTTCAAGAAGAGATTAAGTATCTTGGACATATAATTTCCAGTAAAGGTATCAGACCTCAGGGAGAAAAGTTGAAGCTCTGCGGACTTTCCAAAACCAGTGGCCTGAAGAGCTTGCATTTCATTTCTCTTGGTCCTGGCAAATTATTATAGCAAATTCATTTTGAACTTTTGGCACATAGTAGCCAAGCCGCTTACTGAAATGAAAAAGGTTCTCGGAAGCTTATAACCTCAAAATCGTTCTTAAATGGTCAAATGAAGCACTGAAAGCTTTCAATGATAAAGATTGCTATTCTAAAGAGGTAACTCTTTCTTATCAGATTTTGACAAAACATCATTCTGAATACGGATGCTAGTGAATTGGCTGTTGGGGGTGTACTCCAGCAACATGATGATAATGGCATGTTGCGCCATAACTTTTTCAGTTCGTACTCTGAATGAAGAGGGAAGTTAATTATTCCACGATTGAAAGGGAAGCCACTAGCAGTAGTGGTTATGGTCTCACAGTAACCGATCTATTATACTAGGAATTCCGTCAAGGTGGCCAGTGATCATAGACCACTTGTTTTTGGCTTTTAAATATGCAGGCCCAAATTCATGGATTTTCTGCGTTGCGGATCTTTTGCTGAATTATGAGCTGAAGTTACTTACATAGCTGGGAAAACAAAATTGTGTGGCTATGCACTATCTAAATAAGAAATGCAGATCACCCCATTGATAACTATATTGTTGTCGGCTGTGACACGGAGTGGAAGAGAATCATTAAATAATATGAGTCACGGAGAGAGTGAAAATAGCCTTGGACGCCACTAAAGTTAGGATGGATCAGTATGTTCTCCCATTATTGGGTCAGATAAGATGTATCTCAGGGGTGAAGTAAATGAGTGTCCTCGATTAAAATATGATGTCAGTGATTTCAAAAATATTACAATATGGAATTCTCTATCATACTCATGTCAATATAATATGATCAACTGACACAGCATTGTTCTGGTGGCCCATTGCCTTCCCTTAGCAGGTCATGGCTGGGTCCAGGTTACCCTTTGATGAAGCTAAAGAAGTTTTGCATTCTGCCAGGGCATGTCAAAGACGTCCCAACTATGTAAAGTCCCTGTAGTGTGTGCCTTAAATGTTAAGCCCAATGAGGATGTGCCTTCTCCGCTGCGTCGGTTCCCAGGTGTAAGAGGAAATTTGAGCGATACCCTAGATTTGTATCCCTCTCCTGTTACAAAAGATGAAGGAGCAAAGTATGTGCCTGGACAGTAATTTGATGTGCTGACCTGCTTCCTGATAGCTGTACCATAGGAAACAAAGAAGCAAAGGAAGTAGCCCAAGCTATTATAACACATTTTTGTCAGCATCCATGGCGTTCCAAACATGTACTACAGGATGTTGGAGGAGAATTTATAAATGAAGTTTTTAAAAAAAAAGGACATTTGTGGGTTGTTTGCAATAAACAGACACACTACAACTCCATCCATCCTCAAGTAATGGTTTGGTGGAGCGTGGTAAAATTGACCATAATGCAAATAATTGAGAAGTATGACTTATGACAACCCTAAAGAATGGGATACACCTGCTTGGCCCTTTAGCCGTATTTGCCATACTTCTGCATATCATAGGAAAATCCATGATTCTCCTTCACTTCCTGTATGTACAACAAGGATCCCTCAATACTTATTTAAAATTCTTTCATGATAATGGTCCATGGTACAATGTAGGAGGAACTGAGATGTAAGACGCTGTTTATTGCAAACCAAGTCTTATAATCGTGCAGCTGTAGAGAAAGGTGCAGTTGACCGCGAAAGATACCAGTCACGATTCCCGGGTGAAAGATATAGTAAGTTGGGTCATGTATGTATATAACTTCTCAGCCCAAGGCAGGATTGTCCTAAGAAATTAACAAACTTTGTTTGAGGGACCTTACCGTGTAGTAGGCCAAAGTTAGTGATATAGTCTACGAAACAGGCTAAAAGCAGTCGGTCTGGTCGTGAATTATTGGTGCACACTGATAGAATTAAAATAGAAGGATGCTGTCTCTCACGAGAGTAAACCGTGAGGAGAGCATACCCAGTTCATGATCAAATTAATAGTGACAGTGAGGAAGAGATGCTTCTTCCCAATTCCCTAGGGTCTGACAAGGAAGTGATTATGCTTTGAGGTGAGGGGAGACTTGTCGGTGGGCCCCGCCTACAATCTCCGGTCCAATTTTCTGACACCCAAAGTCACTAGAACAAAGGGGAAATAACATGGTTAATGAGTATAATTCCCAATGTAGAGTGAGCGTGAAGCAGGAAGGAACTCGCTACTATGTGCTAAACAAACTATTGGATGTTCCTATTCCAATTTACCAGCCACTCTGAGATAAATTGGCATAATAAATGAATGTGCTGATGCTGAGATTTCTGATCATGGTTCTCCATGCCAAATTTTTCAGACCTTCATGGAGCACTATAAAATAGATGTGCTGGATGCTGGAGATTTTCCTAATTTATTATTACTATGGTTCTCCAGCCAAAGGTACAGCCATTCATAACTCTTTGAAAGTAGAAGAGGGTTTCCTCATTTTTTTCATTTCCCAGGAGGTTCGTGATAGTATCGATCCCCTGAGTTTAAAGAAACAGTCAGATGGACGCATCTGCATTAAAGGGAGCAGCATGATGGACGCATTGATTTGTGTGACCCTGTTACTCGCTACCCCTCAATAATAATAATAAAAAAAAAAAAAGTGAAGATATGAGGCATTTACTACACTGTAGCCTACTTTTTCACAAATCGGGGGGGGGGGGGCAGTACTGCAAGCTAGTGTGTGTTCTTGTCTTTCAGGCCTTTGGTGCTAGCCACATCTAAGGTCTTATCTGAGGTTGCCTATAACGCAGATGTTCTGGACTGCACTGTTTAGGTTTCGCTTTCATGCCTTTCACACTGGCTATGCTGGGGACATGGATCGACGAAACTGAACAGAAAACTTTAGAAGTGGAATCTAGAGGAATAAACCATAAAAAATTGCCCATAGCTGATAAATATAGAAATAAGCAAAAGATTTTTAAATAGTATATACTCCTCGTTACATACATCATGATTAGCTTTTGTGTGTTAAGTGAAATTAAGTACATCAAGCACTAGAGATTATTTTGAGCATAGAGGTGAGGGGGGGAAAAAAAAAAAAAATGACAATAATAATGATAATCAATATACTATCAAGGAGATTCTACAAGCTGTTCGCGTACTCCCATATAATTCAGGTTCATGCTTGTCCTATTGTTCCCCGCTCATGCAGGGTTCTCTGTTCCGTTTTTCTTCTGCCGTATCATTGCTGTTGCAGATCTGAGACTGACGGAATGACGATATCCTGCCATCACATTACAGGTCTTGCCGTGATGACTCTGCTGTCCGCTGGGACCACAGTTGACAGTTATGTGCTGGCCCTGTCATGGAGAGTGACGTCCCACCTGCAGCTGGAATTTCCTGTCCTCTTTGGATGTCTGTTATAGCACCATGATCCTGTCCTATTGGCTGAAGTCTTGACGGTTTAGTACGGTGATCCCTGCTTGGTGTTAATGCCCAGTACTGGAAGATGACATCATACCCTTACAGAAGCGGTGAAGAAGACTGCAGATGACTCATTATGCAAGAACGTTCAATGGCGTCCTTGCGACATCATAGTGTGCCGTTTTAGAGTGCAGTAGAGACAATTACCATATGTGAGACATAGGTGTAATTGGGGCATTTTTACCAGATGATTCTCTATCAGATATATAATGTAAAGTCAGATTAAACACTGGTTGGTTTTGCTGAGTACTGGAGAGGTTTTTCATCTCGGCGGTCCAATGTCCTGGGGGAGTCCAGTTTCTGTGGATACACAGGGTTGTATTCTTCTCCCATGTTTGGAACGGGAGTTTTTTTCCCTTTCCAGCAGCAATACATTTACGTATTACTTGTATCCTTATCATTGCCATTTCGGGAGAATCTGTTTTGAAGTTTTACTTACTGTCATTCGTGTGGGACACACGAAGCTGAAGAAGGGGGGTCTGTGGTGTAACGCCTGGGGTATCCCTTAACACGTAAAATATTGAAACAAGTGAAGCACCCAAGAGAATCTACCCAGATGTACACTACTGGCGGATAGACCAACCTTTTGTTTGAATGTGGTTTTGCACCCCATGACCTAGATCGGTCGAAGTGGACACGAGTAATAGCTTTGACCTGGCTCAGGATCAGACGTGGGAAAACCGTGACAACAGAATACTGTTGTTAGTGTAGGCGTGTCCTTAACCATAGGAATATGGTCATTGGACAAGAAATAACCATGAAGAAATGTGGTATGGAAAAAGAAAACCAAAACCCCCCAAAAAATTTTTTGAAAAAAAGAGAAAGATATGAAGCCAGGCTGAGCGACAAAATGTGTGACGAAAAGTCGTCAGTCGCTCAGAGCAACCCCACACTAGGTGCATCTGAACCTGTTACCCAGTTACTCGATACAATTATTGTTACTGATCTCCGTTACAATAAACTTTAGAAAATTTCTAGAACCCCAAGTTTAAGGCAATCTTGAATAAGTCAATAAATAATGAGTGAAACAATCTTTCAGTTTTTCCTCTTGATATCATTCATCCCAAGTATTGGAGACCTGACCTCCTCAAAGGTCAGTGGTGGCAGTTTACCATTTTATTGTGGAATGTTTAAATATTAGATAAAAAATAAGTAAAGCCTACGACCGCTCGGAAACGCCACATATAAACATACATACACACACACACACACACACAACACACACACACACACACAAACACACACACACACACACACACACCACACACACACCACACACACACACACAATCTAATCTATATCTGTCTATCTATCTTACTATATATCTATCTATCTTCAATATATATATATATTATATCTCTATATATATATATATATATATATTATATATATTACATATATACATACATACACACACACATACACTTGATGTGCACACACACACACAGACCACGCACACACACAACAATATGTAATAATATATAAGGTATATGTATGTCTATATATGTATATATATACCTGTATGTATATATATATATATATCTATATAAATATATAGATATCTATAATATATATATATATATCTATATAATAGATTATATATATATATATATATAACACACATACATAAACACACACACACACACACACACACACATAAGTGTGTAAATATATATATTACTATATATATATATATATATATTTATTTATATATATTATATAATAAGATTATATATTATATATATATAACACACCACACACACGACACACATATATTTATATATGTATATTTGATATGTATATATGACATAGTTTATATACGTAAAACACACCACGTGACACTTTAGCAAAAAACTACGCCGACACACACACACACACACCATATATACACACACATTCGGCACAACGCACACACACACACACACACGGGTAAAGAACACACACCACAGCGCAACACAAAGCATCACCAACACAAACACACACACACAACTACACACTATAGCATATGCATAAAGTCTATTTCTGTTACCAAGTGGACCACGTGGCTGGTTTTCACACTTAGAAATCCAAGACCCAAATAGGACTCATTCACTCCGGAGGGCGTAGATGACAATTATATCTGATCTCTTGACCCTCAGTTCGTGACCAAAGCTCGACGCGTAAGGTCGGCTTAGCTCTTCCCCTCCGGGCTAGCTGACAGTGACCCTGTGTCTAAGCATCCGCTATTTATACTATATTTATAGACATTGTCTCGTTGTTCCATACTGTGTGTGTCCTCTCTTATTAAGAGTCCACACCGTTAACAAGTATAACTTACCCTTCTGTTCACCATTGTACTAAGGATCATAGACCTTTTAACAAATTTGGTGCAGGGCGGGACGCTGCGTCCTTTCTGGCTTGCAGCACGAACACCACCTTCAAAGAAGAAAATCTGCTCGACTGCTAAGAAGACATGTCGGAAAAAAATACCGTAAGGACACATTTTGGGTTTGGCCTCCCTTTCTATTATTTTCTTTCCCCTTCCTTCTTCGCCATATATGTGTTAAGCGTGTTTGTTTTTTTTGTTGGTAAAAAGTGCTAAAACAATAGCAATGGCACGTTCTCGGAATCTATTACCTTTTCAACCTCAGCATCGCATTTCAGTGTGATAGAGTTGTGGTCAATAACATGAAATATCGTTTATTATTTAAGTAGTTAGGAGGCCGCGATGACCGAGTGGTAAGAGCATCGGACTCAAGGCTGTCACGACGGCAATCTGAGTTTCGAGGGTTCGAGTCACGCCGGCACGTTGTTACCTTGGTCAGGAACTTCACCTCGATTGCCTCCTAGACCCTGGTGGGCAAGCCAGCCAAAGTCGTGACAGTCCAAGAACGGGTAAATAGAGATGGTGACTCGATAAAAACACCGGGCGGACGGCAACGGCAAACCCACCGCTCTAAATTTCCAAGAAAATCATGTAAAATCCATGATCGGCTACCGTCCTTGTAGGACATGGCACTTTAAAAAAAAAAAAAAAAAAAAAAATTAAGTAGTTATTATTTTCTCATCGTTTTTTGTTGTTTTTTTTTTTTTTTTTTGTTTTTTTTTTTTTTTTTTTTTAGAGATTTTGTGTTGTTTCATGCTGCAAAGGAATTTTCACGGCGGGCGTTCTGATCTTATCTTATCACGAATATCATTTCAATTTTACCCTCGTTCCTCCCCTCGCCCCGACCTGACTGCCCCTTTCCTCCTTGCTTGCGGTTCACTTGAGATGAGAAAATGGCTTTGTTTTTCCATCTTTACCTGACCTCAGCTTTTTCTTTTCCCAGTCGGTGGCGACGTGGGAAGGGTAAGAGATCAAATAATGTTACCAAAGTAAAAAGGGGTTGTTGTTGTTTTTAACACATAGGGGATTACTGTAGCACCCCGTTGACTGACTTCTGGTGAAACATTCTATCCGGCGCTAAGAACGGAAGCGTGTAATGCAATTTTATTAAAATTTATTATATTGAATATAGCGTAGGATCTCCCCCATATCATAGTGCACAGGATTGCCGATATTACCCCTGTGGTTGCCGTGAACGCGTAATAGATCTGCGCTCTGACGTTCGACGGTAACAAGGGTATAGGATCCCCCGTCGATGAAGTCTACATGCATAGCTAGACATGTACCTTCGGCAGTTCAGATATGCTGATCTCGAGAAGATTTGCTTGTTAAATAGCTTGTGAATAGTTTTTCATTCACCATTCATTCATGCATACATTCTGTTTGCCATATTCATTGATTCAATGTGATATTTTGAAATATTCTATATAGCTAGCATTGTTAATTTACTCAGTTTTTTGTTATAGTGAACGTTAATATTCGTGTTTGTGATTCATTCTCTGAGTGAGATCACTCTCGCTTCACTCTTCATTCCGCTAGCTGTCACTCACACACATACACACACACACACACACACACTCACCATCACTCATCCACACAGGACAAGAGCACAAACCTTTTCATTAATAGGTTGGTTGATGTCTTGTGCCCGGTGTAAAGATTTATGATGTATCTCTTTGCCTGCAATTTTTGTCAGTCTTGACGAGTGACTCATACATGAAGTACCATTTACATTATTTATTCTCTGTGTGACGACAGTGGTCAAGTAAATCCTTGCGGATTACTGTGTGTCGTTTCCCTTATCTACTCTCTATATCTATCAGAGACGGTTGGTATATGAAGCAGGTGTCCATGCGATCGCTACTGAACGTCTCCCTCTCCTATTTTTTTCTTTATCTTTGTTGAAAATAAAACACAAGATAAACAAAAGTCGGAAATAAGTTAAAAACCAAAATTAAAAACCAAAACCGCAATTTTTTATTAATACCGTCTAGTGGTACTTAACACCCCCTCTTCTCTGTTGCATTTCTTTTTCTCTTGCTATCTGCCCTTACGTGTATGGATCTGGTTCCGCGGCTTATATATTCAGTCGGACCGACGAGAGCTGACACGGCACCGAAGGAGGACCCCTGCTGACAGAACTGGTGATCTAGGATGCAGTGAAGGACGTTCATCGGAAAAAAAAGGAAAATCGCCATAAGGCCTGCGACCGGATGTTGTCAGAGCAGGTGTTAACCCGTCCCATAATGTAGTGGATGGGCGCTGTGCCTGCCGGACTTTCAGTATGATCCACGAAGAACCGTAACTCGCCAGCGCAGGCACCAGTCACCCCAGATGCTGTGATTGCGACACCTGGCGGACGCCCGCAGATCCAGTCAACTCTAGGACTCGTTAGCGCAGGTATCATGCCGCCCGAGATACCGATGATGACGCCCTGCCCTGACGCCCATACATCCAGATTGAAGATTACGAGGAACTAGGCGATCATGCCGCCGAGAGGGGACCTGGAAGCGAGGATCTTGAGGACGTGTGGACGAGGATGCCGCGGAGTTGGCCTGGATGAGGACTAACGAGGAGGTCTAGACAACGTCCGAAGTCAAGGAGGATGTGCATGTGAACATCGAGATGGACAAATTACACTGAGGTCCAAGAGATAAGGACGACATATATATATATATATCTATATATAATTATAATATATATATATATATATTTTAATATTATATATTTATATATCTATATTATATATATTTATATATATGTTCGTCCTCATCCTCTTGGTCCTCGGTGTAATTTGTCCATTATATATGTGTATATATATATGTATATATATATATATTATATATATATATATATATATATTATATATTATATATTATATTATATTATATATATATATATATATATATACATACATACATACACATACACATCTATAACACACAAACACACACAGACAGCACACATTTGTATGAATATATATATATACACACCCATATATATACACATATATACACAAACATACATATATATATATCATATATATATATATATATATATATATATATATATATATATATATAGTATTATATATATATATCTATATATATTATAATTGTATTAAAAAAAAAAAAAAAAAAAAAAAAAAAAAAAAAAAAAAATATATATATATATATATATATGATATATACGTATATTATATATATATATAGTTCTATATATATATATATATATATCTATATATATAATGTCAGTTCATCTTGGGCCTGCTGTCCTTCTCATGATAGTTCACTGAGCTCGGCGGGGCGGCAGTAGCTTGCCTGTGTTGGTCGCCTCACCGCATGGGAAGATCTCTTCCCGAACATACACTGGACCTTCCGCGTGTAATACTCGTCAAGTGGGCGGGCCCGGGTCAATCCGTGATTGCGTCCTCCCCGTGTGGGGGGGGAGAGGATGTCGTCGTAAACATCGTCCGGGTCAAATAAAAGGAGCACCAGCCAAAAATCAGTAGTTGTCCCGTGACTTCTTACTTGTGTGCTCCCTTCCACCATGGACCTTGCGGCCTGCTCCGCTGGATCCTCTCTCACTTTCACTATCCACCTCCTAATTGTACAATTTTTGCTATGTAAGTGTAGTAATAGTTGGATCTAGTGCCGGTGTTGATAGTAAACCTTTCTGTATGGTTCCTCTGGTGTTTTTCCGTTTGTGTCGCTTGACCGTTCCTGATTCTTGATATCTTTTTATAAGTCGAACCCTGACATTGGCGACTTGCCAGGATCAGAACGGATGGAAAACGGCACCATGAGGAACTACGTGCTGGAAGGTGAACTGCTGGGCTCTTGAAGGCATGGCCTTTTTTCACTACTACAGAGCCGGAGGGATCATACGCGAGCAGCTGGCCTGTACTACCGAGAACGGGAGATACAGAGGCAGCTGTCGAAGAGCATCGCGCAGGAACCTGCGGAAGAGGACAGGCTCAGAGAAGGCAAGTAGCAAGCGCTATGGAGGAATGTGGGTCCCGCTTTTGGCCTTGCTCTGCCCTCCTTACGCGAGGGAGCAGTCGCCGGGAAACTCAAGTCCCGGGAGTAGAACGCTGGCCAGAGAGCGATTGACCCACGGAG
>NW_023645596.1:57500-100000 GCF_015228065.2 Penaeus monodon
TATATATATATATCTATCTATATATATATATGATTATATATATATATATATATATTTGTGGCCGCCAAAGAACGCCTATGATTGCCATTGGGAGTGGGGGGACTGATACCACTGCGTAGCACTCCCTTAAGGTTTATTCAGTAGTAGTCAAACCTGTTAATTAATCCATCGATTGTAAAATGTACACAATATACCAAGCAACTACATAACAATGTATATTAGATTATGTAATAAAGAACCTTCTACAAATATTGGATACATACGCATTGCGGGAACAGTCAGAATATCAGCTTAACGGTCTGATTCCAGAGTGTTATGGGCGTCTTTGACGGCACGGAGGTTCCCCTCGAACTGCCTTCACACTTTATACATACACAGGCTACAACGTCAAGTAACATTCTACAGGTCAGCTCTTATGGCTGATACAGACCATGTGTTGACCCAGTGGTACTCGCCGAGGCCTTCTCGGCGGTTGTAATACAGAAGATGAATTTAAACCATACATGTTACAGGATACGTAATATACAAATTATGTGATATACCAGCTGCTGATATGAATTTTGTGATATACCAGCGGCTACACTCCCCACTTTTGCTCCATAGTGGAGCATCCAAATAATCTTGCTGTTTTAGATAATGCTTCCAAGAGGCACAACTTCACGATTGGTCCAATGAGGAGTCCAGAACTAGTCTGTACTTTGGCTTTTCTCACGAGACTATCTTCACCGGCCATAGCCTCTACCACCCTTCCTAGATTTTAAGATATAAGATAGCTTCAACTGTCTCTGCCTCATCCTCAATGTGTTCAGGTACTCAGCTTTCCATCTTTTCCCCAGACCTAACTTCTATTACCTGTGCATGGTCCAGGCTTGGATGATAATATATTGTACAATGATGTATTGACTTCTGTCTACATCTGGATACCATCTGCTTCACTCTCAGGGGCAGTTCGGGTTCAAGCTTCTGGTTCTGTGACGTTACTCGGATCACAGAGTAAGAGGGCGTTGTTCATGGTAGTATACATCTGGGTGAGTCTTTTCTGGGTTACCTTCACTTGTTTCACTATTTCACTTATTTCAGGATAACAGAGACGTTATGCTACAGACCCCCTTCTTAGGCTTTGTGTGTCCCACATGAACGACAGAGGTAAATCCTCAAACAGATCTTACAAAAAGCAGTGATAAGGGATACTGAAATCCTTAACTGTATTGCTGCCGGACAAGGGAAATAAATCCACGTCCCCGATCACAAGGAGAGAATACAACCCTATGTATCCCAGAATTTTGGAACTCCTCCTAGAATTGGGCCGCCGAGATGATAAATCTCTCTAGTACTCAGCAAGACAACCTGAAGTTTAACGTATCTGACACTATATATCTGTCAGGATCAGTAGACAGAAAATCATCAGGTGAAGATGCCCCAAACCACTATGTCCCACACTTGGTAATCGTCTCCACTACACTATGAAATGGGCATAATATGGTGTTGCAGAAACGTCATGCGAAGGTCCTCGCACAAGGAGTCATCTGCACATCCTCTGCACCACTTCCATAAAGGCACTGATGGCACTGCCAGTACTGGGGCATAATGCTAAGTAGGAATCACCATGTGTCAGGACTTCAGCTAATAAGACATGATTCCATGGTGCCATTACACATCTGAAGGAGCCAAGCTTTTCATCCCATCCTCATTGACGTCTCACTTCCTCTTGGTAGATCATCTTTGCTCTCACCGTGAATGGGGCTAGCAAGCCGAGTGGGCCATATACTGACCCCATAATGCTTAGCATCCCCCTTTTTTGAGATCAGTACAGTCACTCTGATTTGAAGCATATCAACTCTCTAGCTCCAAGACCCCCAGGGCTCTGTTCGATTGGTAGGATCCTGTTTTCGTCAGATCAATATCCTTAACAGGAGGACTCCTGTCCTCCTGTGAGATCAGAGTTGTAACTTTTCTCGAGTTTGACATCCACTTAGTTAAGTGAAAGCCACTGAGTTTTAGGGGTGTCCTTCACTGCTTTGCCTGTTGAATGGCCAATTGCCTCATTATCCGACAGCATCAAGAGGTCCATCTACATACAAGTTATTTTTACTCTGCTATTTGTTTAGATAGTGTCCTCAGGAGAGCGAATGATGCATATGCTGGGGTTCCAAACACCTTTAAGCAAGTGCACAGTCGTGTGATACACTTTTTGCCTCACAGAGAAATCCCTTTTTGGCCACCGCAAGAACCTTAGAACATTGCGATCCCTTAGGGTGACCTTTACCTGGTGAAGCGTAGCCCTGATATCAGCAGCTTCTGCAACTCTAAACTGGAGTATGCCCAGCAGGTCATCAAGTCCAGGCCTTGCATGACCTATTTATTTAGGGCGGTGCCTTCAAAGCAAGCAGTACAGTCGAACACTATGCATATTTTGTCAGGTTTGTTAGGATTGAATACTGGCTGGTGTGGGAGGTTGAATGTCTTCTCTGGCGGTCCTACTCCCTTTTACCTGCTCAGTGAGTCCTTCTTGGAGTAACTTCTCCATTTCTGCTATATATATATATATATATATATATATATATATATATAGCCTTCAGAATTTCACCCCTTTGAAGACGTGTTTATCCAATTATCTGGCAGCTGGGGCTCAGTTTCCTTAAAGGGGATTGGAAATTCATTATGTCCATCAACCATGGTTCCCTCTTTGTTCCACAAATTTTGGACTTGATAGTCCTTCACTGATCTTTGTTCCACAAATTTTACCATTATCCGATTGTTTAGCAGCTGGGACTCAGTTTCTTTAAAAGGGATTGGAAATTCATGATATCCATCAACCATGGTTCCCTCTTTGTTCCACAAATTTTGGACTTGATAGTCCTTCACTGATCTTCCCTTTTCATCTGTGTGCTCCTCCCCGAGGTCCCAAAACTGTTTCAGCTGATCATCCAAACATGGTGATCGTGCTGCAGTACAGGGCACTTCACTTATGTAGGTCCCAAATTCTATTGCTCCCAGTGACCTGCTCACAGGACTGTTAACTGCCCATCCTAATCTCCCCCTTCTGACTTCTAGAGGTATAAGTGCTGAGGTGGCATCCTGCCCGATAATTAACTCAACACTCCAGTGTGGTGAGTGTGTGCCTGAATACGAGCAAGGTCTCGTAGACGTGGCCAGTGAGCAGTGTTCAATAGACTCGCTCTAGCTTTGATCAAACTTTCAGGGAAAAAGTCGATGACGATCACCGGAGAGAGTCGCATAGTGGTATTTCTTCCCTGTGCACAGTCCCTTAACCAAGAGATCAACCTGTTTCGTGTCATGGTAAGTTTCTTGCGTCAGTGTAGTAAACCACCGTTGCCTCTCGTCTCTCCTTTGGCCGAAGCGTTTCTACTACCTTGATGGAACAGAAAGAACGAGAACTACTGGAATCCAGGAAAGGCACATGTCATCAGGGTTCGTCCATTGTTGTCCTCAGCAGCTGTTACTATCACTTGAACAATGGGGAGGGCCACCTCACTCCTTACAGCTTCCATCCATGCTGTCGATGTCGTCTGTGAATGATCGCTTTGTCATTGTTGCTGTGAGGCCATAGCCTCAACAGTTTGTCCAAATCTTTCATTTTCACCATTATTTTGAGTGGCAATTTGAGTATTCTGTAACCACCGTGAATGCTTCCTCCACAACCATTAATGTCACATATTCTTTATATAGGTGGCCATCCCTAAGGCATATGAAGCATCTTTTCTGTGCTGTCCCTACATTTTTAGTATGCTCTTCTGGGTACAGTATCCACGTCCTTAACTTCTTAGCCTCGTCTTACATCACTGAACTGGGCATTGGAAAATGCACGCCTGCTACATGCGGCATCCATCTCCTTCTGTAGGAATTCCTTTACTTTTTTTTTTTTTTTTTTAATGGGCAATCTTTGATCGCCTTTTGCCAATCCAAATGGCATGCCACTTGGACTGGAGTCAATCGTCTATTCTGTCCACCAGACTTCTCACCACGTGTGGATTATCAACACGTGTGGGTTATCAATATGTCTCAGCTTCCCAATTCTCTTAGCAAAATGAGTATGGGACGTCAGATTTTGGCATACCACCGAGATGATCTCATGGTCACCTTCCCTCACCCGTGGTCCACTTGTTAACTCTACTTCTATGCGCCTCATGTACAGAATTTTATCTCCATATTTTGCGTCAAGGATTTTTAGTGCTGTCTTTAAGCCCTCCTTCTTCGACAGTCTTATACAGAGGGTAATGTTCTTTTTCACCTTTGTATCGCAATGGTCAAATAAGTGGTTCAGTTTTACTTGCGGGGGCATAGAGGTGCGGAGTACTTTGGGAAGTTTTACTTGCAAAATTTTTCGTTTGGGCTGGTGTGTTATTATCTCACCATCATCACTTTCAGTTTCAGTAGTGCCGAGTTTTTTATTTTATTTTTTTTAGATCTCCACCCTTTTTTTGTCATCACTGTTGCTCAATGATTCTGATTCAATGTCTCAGCAGCTATCCTCACCACTTGCCAATTCTGATGTAGTGCGTTTTCATTGCCTTGATTGCCGTTTCCTATGGTCATTACGTCACTCGAAGACTCCGAAGCAGTCTTTATGGATTTCCTTCCTCACAAGGTCTCTCCAGAGTCCCTTTAATTCCTCCATGACGTCACTCCATAGGACGACAGAGTCTGCCATGTGACTTCTGAGTGAGGCTCATGCCGGGCAGAATTGATGACGGGGTAGGCTCAGGAACTTTCCTTCCTCCTATTTTCGCTCATTGGACTAAGATGAGTCTCTTCTCCAGAGTTGACGATGGAGTCCCTTTAATTCCTCCATGACAAAACTCCATAGCATGGCAGAGTCTGCCATGCAACTTTCCGAGTGGGGTTCACGCCGGTCGTTGACGATGTGGTAGACTCGGGAACTTTCCTTCCCCCTATGTTTGCTCACTGGACTAAGAGGAGTCCCCTCTCCAGAGTTGACGATGGAGTAACCTGGGGACATTCTTCCTCCTTCGACATTCCAGGACCAGGAGGTGCAAGAGGCGTTTCTTCACCTGTTCGTTTTCCTGTGTAGTCAATAAAGCATTGTAGTTTTTTTTTCTCTGTAATCATACAGCACCGTGGATTTTTGCTCTTTAATAAACTGATCACCGTGAATTATTTTGCTTTGTAATAAACACAACGCTGTGGATTGTTTTTGCTCTGTAATAAACACAAACACTGTTTTTTTTTAATAACACAACGCTGTGGGTATTGCTTTGTAATAAACACAACACTGTGGGTTGTTTTTGCTCTGTAATAAACACAACACCGTGTTTTTTCTTTCTTTCTTTTTTTTTCTGTAATAAACACAGCACTGTGTTTTTCTGTAGTAAACACAGCACCGTGGGTATTTGACTCTGCAAGAATGCAGCACTGTGGGTTTTTGACTCTGCAAGAATGCAGCACCGTGGGTTTTTGACTCTGCAAGAATGCAGCACTGTGGGTTTTTGACTTTGCAAGAATGCAACCCCGTGGGTATTTGACTCTGCAAGAATGCAGCACTGTGGGTATTTGAATCTGCAAGAATGCAGCACGGTGGGTTTTTGACTCTGCAAGAATGCAGCACCATGGATATTTGACTCTGCAAGAATGCAGCACTGTAATAAACACAACACCGTGTTTTTTCTTTCTTTCTTTTTTTTCTCTGTAATAAACACAGCACTGTGTTTTTCTGTAGTAAACACAACACCGTGGATTTTGACTGTACAGAATGCAGCAGCGTGGTTTTTTGACTCTGCAAGAATGCACCACCGTCGGTTTTTGACTCTGCAAGAATCCAGCTCCATGGGTATTTGACTCTGCAAGAATGCAGCACTGTGGGTTTTTGACTCTGCAAGAATGCAACACCATGGGTTTTTAACTTTGCAAGAAAGCAGCACCGTGGGTTTTTAACTGCTTAATAAACACAGCACCGTGGGTTTTTAACTCCTTAATGAACACAGCACCGTGGGTATTTGACTCTGCAAGAATGCAGCACTGTGGGTATTTGACTCTGCAAGAATGCAGCACCGTCGGTATTTGACTCAGCAAGAATGCAGTACTGTGGGTATTTGACTCTGCAAAAATGCAGCACCGTTGGTATTTGACTCTGCAAGAATGCAGCTCCATGGGTTTTTGACTTTGCAAGAATGCAGCACTGTGGGTATTTGACCCTGCAAGAATGCAGCACCGTGGGTATTTGACTCTGCAAAATCACCGCACATTGATTCCAACACATTGCACGATATTGCAATTTTCCCTTTTTGTGGAGTGAAGCGTTAGGTACATAAGGACATCTGCTTTATATTTTAGTTTAGTTTAGTCCTTTATTTACCACCCTGGCTAACCGCACAGGCGTGGCAAGCTGTGGTACATTTGATGCATGGTTAAACAGATAATGGTATTACATTTCAATTTTAGGCTATAACATTATTATGATAAGTACTATATCAATTACAGAAAGGAACAATTACAGTCGTTTATCTACTCATCTGCCACGCCGCCGTACAGCTTGGGCGTGGAAAGGCATTGCTACATTTGATATGCAGTCATGTGATGCTACATTCCAAATTTAGGATATAATATAAGTATATCTTCTAAGACATCAGAGGATATGAAAATATTACATAGTTCTCCATACCTCAAGCTAGGTGGCCTGAAAGGCTGTAACACATGCCACTCTGAGATATAATGTACAAGCGTTCGTTTATATTCTTCATTACGCAGTTTACACTTAGTTTCTTCGACATTACAAACTGTACTGAGCTGCCAATACAATCTATATCCAAGCCTGATTCTTGCGGTCACAATATCACACTGTCTTGTTCTTGTTTTATATAAAACATAGGTGAATGAATCTTGCCTAAACCGGTCATAATGCTTTATGCTACAGCTTTCAGGCGTTGAGAATTAATCAACTCAGTCAAGTCCTCTTTAAGGAAGCTTTAATATTGTATAAAATCCTGGAAATAGGTACCCCAAGATCTATATCCACACTTTGCTTGTCACATGCTGACTCTGCCAGGCGATCGGCATGATCATGCCTGGGGATTCCAACATGCGATGGAATCCACACAAACCGTATATTATGGCCTCGTTCTTTTGCACGATACACGTTTATCCTGATGTCATTTGCGATATTAACTGCACCTTTGTCTAGAGTGTTCAGAGCCTGGAGAGCACTCTGTGAATCACAGAATATTACCCCCGAGCCTTGATTCAATAGAAATTCGGTGGCCATGAGTATTCCTGCCAACTCAGTTTGCGTAGTGCTAGCCCAGTCATGAACCCTCCTACAATCCTGGTGCTTCAAGATATTGTTTTTATATACAACAAAAGCACATCCTGCTCTGCTCCCAGACTGCAAGGACCCGTCAGTGTAGCATTCATATGCATTGGACAGAGTTTGAAGATGTTCATTTATAATTGCAAGTGCATACTGCTTAAGTATAGCAGGGGGGACACTGTCTTTTTTGGGGCCAGTCGTATAATATATACTTAGGTCCGACATTTTCCACGGGGGTACAGAACGTCCATGTAGGGTCTTAGTTATGGGTATGTTGAGCTGAGCTAATTGTTTACATGTTACTTGTATCCATGGATTTGAGTAAGAATCGGTGTTGTCATGCAAAGGTAGCTCCTCTGTTCTGTGTTTTACTTGTCTTTGGAACTCTGTACAATGGAGGGGTTCTCTAATTGATTTGACACCAAATGTGGTATTTATATATAATATTCTTTCGTAAACAGAGGGTAAGTTTAGTTCGGTTCTCATATTCACAATTCTTGTTGTTCTAGGGGCACCAAGAATGATCCTCATGGCTTGATTTTGTATATGTTCTAAACTAGTCAACTCTGATTCCTTGTACAACACTAGGTGCAATGCATGATAATCTATGACTGACCGTATGTATGACAAGTAAAAGAGTCTTGCAATATTGACATTGATACCATGGTCTTTGCCAACAAGTGTCCTAAGTGGCTTCAGCCGTTCCCACAGCCTTTTATTAAGGTTTCTGATGAACTCTGCATCATTGACAATCACCCCAAGGTATTTGTATTGATGGCAGAGATCTAGCTCAATGTCATTTATATGAAACCTTGGCAGAGGGATTGTCTTTGGGTTAAGAGCCTTGTTTTTATAAGTCGAGATTATCAAGCCACATTCAATAGCCCTTCCTGAGAGTATATCTAGAATCTCTTGCATTCTTTCCTCGGATGAGGATTTAATGCAAATATCATCGGCATAACAAATAATGTAGTCGTTTCCCTCAAGTGGTATATCGCCTAATAATCTATGCATTAAGATGTTAAATAGCATGGGGCTCAGTACACCTCCCTGAGGTGTGCCGAGTTCAAATACTTTTGTATGAGTACTCTTAATGCCCCTGTAGAGTACCTGAGCCGACCGATTCGATAGATACATGTGAATCCATGTTTTACAGTTTTCCCGGAATACCAAAAGTAGCTAGTTGCTCAAGAATTATTTCTCTGTTTGCAATATCAAAGGCAGATTTAAGATCAAGAAATACGGTTTGCATGCCTGGGTTTGTGTTTGTTAAGTATTCTGCAAAACAGTGCTGACTGCTATGCCCTGGGAGAAATCCATACAGTCTGGGGGATAACTTAGCATTTATGCGATACATAAGCCTGTTCAGTATTATCCTCTCAAGTACTTTGCACAGACAGGAGGTCAAGGAAATGGGCCTGTATTTGTCAGTATTAGGTTTAGGTATGGAATGATTAAGCTTTTAGTCCAGGAGCTTGGGATGATTCCTTGTGATAGGCTGAGTCTATACAGGTGCAAAAGTGGGTTGCCTGGTACCTGAGCAATGTGACGAAGGACGCTGTAAGTAATGCCATCTTCGCCAGGGGCGGTTGCCTTACCTTTCAGAAGGACATTACTTAGTTCCCACTCGGTTATTTCGGCAAAGTCGGAGGGGTCAATAGCAGCACAGGCTACTGCTATATTAAAGTTCCGATCTATTTTCGACTTGTCTAGTTGATCTTTATCCCTTGGTGGGAGTGAGCTTAGCTGAGAATTCCCGGCCCACTGCTCTAGCAGCATATTAGCCTGCTCTTGTGGACTGTGGAACTGCGGTGTTGTGAGAGTTTTACCTGTAAGCCTATTAATTTTTCTCCACATGTCAGCCACAGAGGTTTGACTATTGATACCTTGCAGAAATTGTTCCCAGTGTTTACTATGAATCTGAGTTTTTAATTCCTGAATTCCTTGTTGGCTTTAAGAAACTGCAGAAGATTATCTGTCGTCTTACTATCTTTATAACAATTAGCAAGCTCCTGGACCCGTTTATGTTCCTTGGCCAAAATAGGGTCATTGATCCACCCCGGTGCATAGGAGGCCTGGGGCCTCTTTTTCTTCGAGAGTTTTCGTGAACAGACCCATGTGTTATAGTAGTCAGTGACAACTTGATTAATCCTGAGAAAATTTTCAACAGTTGTTATTTCATAGGTGTTATACCAGTCATAGACCCGTGCCTTGAAGTGATGCTCCAGGCCCGGTGGGATAATTATTCTGAGCCTAGGTGATTTAGGGGCTGAGTCGCTGTCTTCAGTATAGTCTGTTCGGATTGCAAAGTGGTCACTAACTAACTCTCGTACCAGTGAAGTACAGACATTACCATGAACTAAATTTTTGCCAAATACGTAGTCTAACCTGCCACCTCCCAAATGAGTGTCTGCTTCTGTGTCATATACTGTCAGTGATCTACTATTGATGAAATGCTTGAATTCTTCCCCATTACTATTACGCTGGCTGTCTCCAAAGTGTGGATGCCTTGCATTGAAGTCGCCCATGCTTAACGTGCCTTGGTTGTGAAAATTGGGGAGAGAACTAGCCAGAAATTTAGAGTATCTGGCATATACATTATACAGTGAAAAATACCCAGAGGCAGTCTGGATTTTTAGATGATGAAATTGAACATCAGTGTTCTCGGATTTTTTAACTAATTTATGTGGCAGTGTTACCTTCACATATGTCAACAATCCAGTCATGGCTGTATTCAGATATGAATAATACCCCTTAAGTGCAGGTGCTATTTTCATCTTAGCAGCGGTAGCAAAAGGTTCTTGCACGCATATAACATCAATATTATTGTTACGCCGGCCGCCTCGTCCCTCTGCCACCAACACAAGGCAGGCTAGGCAGACGGCGTGCTATCCACAGGGTCGTGAACACTGAACAGCTCCAAGAGGCACCGAGCACCACAGCGTCCCAGAACACCAGGAAGGGAAACGCCACGTGACGAGGCAGGTCACGAAATAAACACAAAATGACAGTCTTTCCTTTATTTACACAAGTTATTTACCCGTACACTTTTCTATGGACACAATACAGGGGGGGAAACCAGCATGTTACACTGCAAGATACAGCTTATAACAGGGCAACACAAAGTATATCATGTCACAAAGGCACACACGAGGTCTTCACAGGAGCAGCACCCAACTCCTTCTCTCGGCTTGTTCCTCCGCTCCTCCGCTCACAGCCAGCTGCGTCGTGTTTGCCCAGGTCCCTTCATGTTAACACATGCCCAGGTCATCCTTTTCATTTTAACACATGTTTCGCACAGAGACAAAGATCCACTGGCGTAGCATTATATTTGTGGATGTAAAATTCTAGATCATTTAGCCTAGGCTTAAGGCTACGCATATTCCATGATATGAATTTGATTGTGCGTTTATCCATATGTGAATATTGTTTTAGTAGGCAACCTGTACTTCATGCTATTATATCCTCTAATATTACGAATTATAGATTCACTTAAGAAACATATAACTTTATGATTATGGATTTCATTACAGATGGTAGTCGTGGACTGAAAATTACTTTTAACTATTTTAAACATTTGGTCTTAGCTTTGTTCCACTTCTCAGCACAGTCCCTTCCGTTTTTGTGTCAGATGCACCTGAGGGGCTGGTTGCGTCACTGGACTCGACGTCACAGGGATCCTGATTTTGTTCGTGGCTGCTGTCAGCGCTGACACGCCCACTCTGGTTATCAACACTGGCGGTCTGACAGCGATTCTCCTCGCTCGTTCTTTTATCACTAATGGTAGCACTAGTATCACGACAATGACAGTCACTTTTTATTTTTTCCATTTCCTGCTTCAGCGACGTTATTTCATTAATTAAGTTATTGTTTTGGGCTTTCAGAGCTTTCATTTCCTTTAGAAGTTCAAGCACATTTACGTCGCCTTGGTCAGCTGGCGTGACGTCATTTCTGTCACATGGTTTTGCGGGGGATTCCCCCGCCAGTCCTGCGGTCGTCCCTGCCTGAGGGTGAGGGACGGTTGCCTCGGCTGTCGCCTGGGGAGGGAGGGGGGCGTTGTCTTCAGTTCAGAGAGTATGTCAGCTTTGCGGCCCGAGATACCCTCTGTGAGGATCAGTATCATCTTGTCCACCTTCTCCTCCAGCTGCGTAACCTTGTTGCGTAGTTTGGTGGCCTCTTCACCCCCACTCGCTGGCAGCCGCGGGAAATCTCTGCGACTGGTGACGTCACACAGGGCACGGCCGGGCGCTTCCCCGGCACGCTGGTCGCGGGTTTGGTTGGGAGGACCGCACTGGTCACTCGCGGTCGGTGCTGGTACCACAGGGGGTGGAGGGGGAGGGGGCAGGGCAGGGAGGGCCGTGCACCCCCAGTGCCAGGCAGTCACACCTGTCATCCCACACCTGAAGCATGATGGGACAAAGACTGGTGCATCCTTGGCAGTATGTTGGTCGCCACATGCTGCACACCGTGCCTTGCCCTTGCAATACTTAGCTACATGGCCACTTCCCATGCAGTTATAGCAGATCACAGGGGATGCCCTCCACGGCCGCACGTGGCTAGCGGACATGTATTTTCCGAAGAAGTGGTATGTACTTGGAGGTGGTTGCTCTCCTTTCCATATAATGCGGATGCGGTTTAATGGTTGCCCATCCTTGTGCACTCTTATGGCCTTGTGAACTCCGTCGAGTGCATACACATTTTCAAGATCAAGATCCTTGTTGTAGTGTGTCACAAGGTATTCATCAATTTTTCTCTTTTTTGCGGTTCATCACATAGTTTGAAGGTAATACCTCCATTTGATCCTTTAATAAGTTCGTCAATGTATTTCTGCTACGAGCGAGCGACATACACATACGGTGAGGAGAGAGTGTCTCCTCGCACAAGGTCGAGGGGGGTACCCCCCAGGGCCGGAGGGTCGTTGCCGAGGTCCTGCAGCTATTTCATTTTTTTCGATTTCGTTGTGCCCTCAGGAAAGGCGAGGCGTACGTAATTCTTTGGTGCCAGTGGTTTCTTACTGGCATTGTCGGGCTTTCTTTTTTTCTTTGCTTTCGACTTCACTAATGTGAAGCCGTCACTTCCTCCTTCAACGTCGCCCATCAGGGCGTCAGGATCACCTTCAGTGCATGCCTGTTGCATGGCAATGGATTCAGTGGAACTATCCACTGAACTACAAGATGAAGCGCATTCTTCAGCCACGGGGGGGGGGGGGGACAGTTATCCTTCGCGTCCTCCCCCTCAGTGTTTACATTGCGGTTTCCCCCCATCGTGGGGGTGACCGCAGCGCCTTCCTCACCCGGCTCGCCCGCCTCGTGACAGGTGATATATAGTGCTCGGGACAATGGGGCACTCACCTCCAACGGCTACCACAGTAGTACTTGGCACTCGGTAGAGGAATTATTTCAAATTCTCGTATAATCATAACTATTAGCACATCACTATTGTCATGTCACTGACTTGCGGATTATATGAGCACCAAATGTTCATGAATTCCTTGTACAATTTTTTTTTGTATATGACGCAAGAGGTTCGTGTGTAAGGGACGAGGGCACCGGAGCACGGGCACCACACGACCTCTCCGTATGAGGTCACGGTGTGTACTGCTGCTTTATAAGTTAAGTTAAGTTAAGTAAGTTTATTTACCACCCTGGCTATCTGCTCAGGCGTGGGCAATCATGATTACAGTTTTACATATGTCTGACATTGTACAGTAGTCTGTAACTACTGTAGTTGTACAAGGTAAAATATAAATATAAATCATACATCATACAAAAATTATTACTTACATATGCTTTTGCCACTGTGTTTGAATAACACTGTTATTTGCATACGGGAGTTATCACATAGTAAATTTAGGGTATAGTACGAGTATATCTTCCAATGTATCAGATGAAATGAAATATTCACATAGTTCTTTATACCTCATGTTAGGTGGTCTGAAAGGCTGTATCACATGACATTCCGAGATATAGTGCTCAAGCGTTCGTTTGTTTTCTTCGTTACACAGTCTACATCTAGATTCATCTGCACTTCTTGCACCGTGCAGTTGCCAGTACATTCTGTAACCTAAACGTATTCTGGCAATAACCACGTCACAATGTCTGGTTTGACTTCGGTGCCACCCATAGGAAGGCTTGCCATCCCTATACTGATCGTAGTGCCTTATGGTACAGCTTTCAGGCCTTTGAGTGTTAATCAGATCTACTAGTTCTTCCTTATGAGAACATTTCATATATGTGCAACCTAGCAAGAGGCATCCCAAGATCTATGTTCACAATATCCTTGCTGCAGGCTTCTTTCGCCAATTTGTCTACGTGGTCGTGCTTGCGTATGCCAACATGAGATGGTATCCATACAAACTGAATGTTGAAATTACGCTCTGTTGCATAGGTTACGTTACGCTTAATGCAACTCACAATTTCTTCATCGCCACCTGCTTTGAAAGAATTTAGCGTCCGAAGAGCACTTTGAGAGTCACAGAAAACTACTCCAGAGCCCCTAGACATTAAGAATTCCGTTGCGAGGAGTATACCTGCCAGCTCCGTTTGTGTAGTGCTGGCCCATTTGTATTCTCATATTAACTTGATGTTGTAGTAAGCCATTTTTGTATACAGCGCAAGCACAACCAGCTTTGTATCCAGACTGTACGGATCCGTCGGCGTAACACTCATATGCATCATCACCCATAGATTCTGTGTGCTAGCGCAATTTGTTTCAACACACAGTTATGCACCTGTTTTTTTGTGGTAGACATGTAAGGTGCACGATCAATGTTGATTTTTTCCATGGTGGAAGTGGATCGACCTTTGGTATTTTACTAATTGGAACATTGAGTTTTATAATGTTCATGGAGATTTTGTGTATCAGAGGGCGCGCGTGTGTGTGATTTGTCACGTCTACTTGCGTGATTTTATGTTGCAGTTGTTTTTGGAAATCTGAGAGATACGAGGGTTCCCTCAGAGCTTGACCCCAAATATGGTGGAAATAAATATTATTCTATCAGAAATGGATGGTAAGTTTAATTCTGATCTCATGTTTACTATCCTTGCTGTTCTCGGGGCGCCGAGGGATAATCCTCATAGCTTCATTTTGCACTACCTCCAACTACCTATTTCTGATTCCTTACACTGCAACAAGTGCAGTGCATGGTAGTCTACAACTGACCTTATAAAAGCCAAGTAAAACGTCTAGCTATCTTAACATTGATGCCATGTTCTCTTCCGACAAGAACTTTCAAAGTTTCAATCTCTCCCAGAGTCTCTTCTTTAGAGAGAGGACCAGGTCTGCATCATTTACATTCACCCGAGATATTTATACTTGTGGCATATGTCAAGCTCCTGGTCACCTATGCGAAAGTGGGTGGGGGTATGATACATGGGTTTAGAGCCATTGTTTTCTCAGCGGGAAAATGACTAATCCACACTCATTTGCCTTTTCTGTGATTCTGTCGAGTTTTATTTGCATCCTCACTTGTGATGATGCTCTGACGCATATGTCATCAGCATAGCATATAATGGATTCACCATCCCCAAGTGGGATATCTGCACCAGCTTGTGCATGAGGACATTGAACAGCATAGGGCTGAGAACTCCCTGTGGCGTCCCAAGTTCAAAAGACTGTGAAGTGGAACTTCTCACTCCCCTGAACAGGACACTTGCAGATCTGTTCGAGAGATACATTCTAATCCAGTTCAATATTTTACCCCGGATGCCAAAGCTTACTAATTGTTCTAGGATAACTTCTCTGTTTGCAATGTCAAAAGCTGACTTAAGGTCAAGAAAAACAGTGTGCTTCCCTGGATTAGAGTGTGAAAAGTACTCTGCAAAGCAATGTTGTGTGCTACGTCCCGATAGAAATCCGTACAGTCTGTGAGATAATTTACCTTGTAACCTGTACCTGAGTCTGTTCAAAATTATCCTTTCTAGAACTTTGCATACACATGAGGTTAATGAAATTGGTCGGTATTTATCAGTGTTTGATTTCGGTATAGGGATGATTAGACTGCGTGTCCAGGAGCCAGGCAGAATACCTTGTGACAAACTTAACCTGTATAGGTGCAAAAGGGGATTACCAGTACCTGAGCTATAAGGCGGAGGACACTATAGGTAATTCCATCCTCACCTGGGGCGGACGCTTTTCCTTTGATCAGTGCATTGTTTAGTTCCCACTCAGTGATCTCAGCAAAGTCTGAGGGGTCAGTATCAGAACATCCAATCTCAATGGCAAATTTGCGTGCAATTTTAGATTGACTAAGGTGATCCTGAATATTTGTGGGAAGTGAGCTCAATTTGGACGCTCCAGCCCATTGACTAAGGAGCATATCTGCTTGTGCAAGAGGACTATGGAACTGCGGGGTGTTAGTTGGTTTGCCTGAAATTCGATTAATTTTTTTCCAGACCTCCGACATTGAGGTGTTTATTGTTAATGCTTTGTAGGAAACTGTTCAAAGTGTTCATTTCTGAAATGAGTTTTTAATTCCTGTAGGTTTTTGTAGCTTTAAGAAATTCAATAAGGTTGTCACGGGTATTATCCTGCTTGTAGATATCATAAAGCTCCTGAACTCGCTTTTGTTCCCTTAATAATGTAGGGTCACCGACCCACTTAGGTTGTTTGCAGCGTTGTGAGTTGCTGTTCTTGAAGGTTTTCTTTGGACAGACCCAAGTGTTGTAGTAATCAGTGACCACTGTTGTCATGTCCATGGAAAATTTATCAACACTTGTTACTGTGTAATCATTGTACCAGTCATAGATACGTGATTTAAAGTGATGCTCAAGGTAAGGGGGGATAGAAATTTTGACCCTATTTGTTTTTGGTGACTGAGTATTATCAACAGCGTATCTCGTTACTATTGCAAAGTGGTCACTGATTAGCTCTGTTGCAAGCATGCTTCTGACGTTTCCATGCACAAGATCCCTTCCTATACATAATCTAGCCTGCCCCCGCCACGTGAGTTTGCCTGTCTGTATCATATACTGTCATAGATCTGTTTGTTCACAAAATGTCAGAACTCTTCGCCATTTTCATTGCATTGACTATCTCCAAATGTATAATGTCTAGCATTAAAATCTCCCATGCATATTGTGCCGTGATTCTGAAAGTTGGGCAGTGAATCAGTCTGAAACTTTCTACACCTTGCGTATACATTGTACAGAGAGAAAAACCCAGAGGCTGTTCGAATATGTAAATGCTGATACTGCACATTATTGTCATTAGATTTCTGCACCAACTTATGCGGTATGGTGTCACTGACATAAGTCAATAGGCCTGTCATTCCTGTGTTCGTATAGGAGTGGTAGCCTCTAATTCTAGGGGCGGTTTTTATTTTAGTGACTGATGTGAAGGGCTCTTGTAAACAGATAACGTCAACATTATTGTTATGAATATAGTAAAGCAAGTCATTAATTCTACGGTTGACACCACGTATATTCCATGAAAGAAAAGTAATTGTTTTCTTGTCCCCATCACACCCTATGTTTAACTGATTGGTCAAATTTCTGTTGATGAACTCTTTAGTCTGCATATTTCTTGTACTGCATTACGTATTTGTGTTGTATCTTCTTTATTTATCTGTTTGCGCGCTTTCCGCGTATTGATACTATACGCATAATCCGTACCTGATAGCATTTTCTGAGTGATGTCCCACAGATCAGCCGTTTCCTTCGCATCTTCGTCAGCGTCATTTTTACGGTCACTGTCGTCACTGTTTTCAGATGGTCCGCCGTGCGTAATAATAATATCAGAGACCTCATTCGTATTGTCAGCATCACTAACATCACTAACATCATCAGAAACGCACGTGCGTAATAATAATATCAGAGACCTCATTCGTATTTTCAACATCACTAACATCATCAGAACGCACATTTTCCCTGTCTACACGATCACTTTTGTTCTCCATTATCATTTTTTTCAATTCAGCAATCTCTTGCCTGATGCTTTTTTCATATCAGCAATCTCTTGCCTGATGCTTCTTATTTCCTCGGCCGTATCCATGTCTTTTTCACAATGGGTTTCTCCTGTGGCACTGTTTCCTAGGATGGGGAATACCCCAGGCAGTTGCGGGAATTCCTGTGGGTTGGTGACGTCACGCGGCCCAGGGTGGGTGTGTGTGGCTGGGCTGGGCATCGCCACTCCGCGGTCGATGGGTACGGTCGGGCAGGTGGGGGGGTGCTCGTGGCGGTTTGTGGGGGCAGTTACGGTGCCAGGCCGTCACACCCTCCGCTCTGCACCTGACGCACCTCTTCACGATGGTGGCGGCGTCCTCATTGTCCGTTGTCCTTTCCGTCGTTTCTTGCAGGGCAGTCCTTTGCCTGGTGAGCTCCTGCACAGACAGCACACGCTGTGTCCTTCCTGCAATATTTAGCTACGTGGCCATAACCTTGACACTTGTAGCAGACTACAACCTCTGAGCACCACGGTCGAATGGAGCTCGGCTCTATGTATCTTCCAAAGAATTGGTACTCTGTAGGTGGCGGCTGTTCACCGCTCCATACAATGATGAGCCTGTTCAAGGGCTGTCCATCCTTATAGATCCTCCGGCTTTAAAAACGCCCGGAAGATGCAGTGCTTCCTCAGCGGCCGCCTCCTTCGGAAACCTGGTAACCAGGTATTCCCCGTATTTTTTCTTTTTAGGCTGAAACTCGTCTTTGTTTTTGCAGAGAGATCCCGCAAAAGTGCCATTAATCATCATGGCCACATGTTGTTGTTGTTCTCGTCGTACATAGACGTAGCGCGGGATATCCATCTCCCCTGCACCATGTCTAGCGGGCCTTCCTCTTGGAGGGGCGGCAGCTGGCTGACCTCCCTCATCCACCTTATTTTATCGACGGAAGTCGTGTCCTCAGGAAAGGCCAGTCTAATGTACCTCTCCCGGGGGGCGATGGGTTCGCGCTTTTGGGTCATTCCGTTTGCTTTCTTGGTCAGGTTGCTTGTGTATTCGGCATGGTTTTCACTTTTTTCCTTTGGTCTGAACGAGTTGGAATCCCTCGTTATCAGCATCAGGGTCGGCAGTCGAATCCACATCGTTTACATCCCTATGTTCGGTGGAATCAATCCCTCCCACAGAGTGGAGGGTTGAGGGGGTGGTAGTTGGCACTGGTACTGGGGGGGCATCGAGCGCGTCCCCACCCTCATCCATGGTAGGACAGTGAGGGGGTGGTTGTCCCGTCCGCTTCTTGGGTGATTAATTCCCTGCGGTCGGGCGCGGGGAGGGTGCGAGCGCCAGGTCAAGTGCTGTCACACATACATTCACCAGGTCTCGCCAACGGTCGTTGGTACAGCACCCTGTTACCTTAGCATCACACTCAGTATTCGTAATTTTTACTAGGCACTGTTTTTTTCTGGAGTCCCTGACCATAATATCCGACACAATTTGGTGTATGTACACACACACACACCACGCACACTCTGAGTATAAGGACAACCCAGTTGAGGGGGTTTATCCCCGTAAAATCGTCCAGAACACAGGAGAAATCCTGATGACGTCCTGCTTTGGTGTTACTAGGCTTACAACTGCTGCTTTATATTTTTCGTAAATCGCGCGAGCAGTTTCCATAGAGTTTTGTTGAGCGGTGATTTTCAGGATGTCCTCGTCCTGTGCTTCTACAAGTATTGGATACATATACATTGCGGGAACAGTCAGAATATCAGCTTAACACTCTGATTCCGGAGCGTTATGGGCGTCTTGAACTGCCCTCACACTTTAAACATACACAGGCTACAACATCAAGTAACATTCTACGTCATATGTTATACATTAATTAGGTGGCGACCTCATTATCTCCCAACATCGATCATATGAAGAGCCGCCATCCCTTCCTATGGCATGACCCCTCGCACAAACATTTCTTGACAGATCAGCTCTCATGGCTGATGCAGACCATGTGTTGACCCAGTGGTACTCGCCGAGGCCTTCTCGGCGGTTGTAACACAGAAGATGAATTTAAACCATACAGTCCTCTCCAATCGCAGCCCCCCTAACGGAAGCCGCCTTGCCGCGGTGGGGGGGCTTGAGGTCCCAATGATCTGGTGAGCCGGACCAGAGGGCTACCCATACTGGAGGGTCACCAGTGAGGGATGAGACAAAATGGCTTCCTGGTGCACCAAGGCCTATGAGAGGGGATGTGTACCCCACCCCTGGTTCATTCCATCTTGGACTAGGGAGAACTCTCCCACGTGTGTTTGCCGTGCGTGGCATCCCGTATTACCAGGAGACAGGAGTCCTGGAGGTTGAGCGATGCTGCACGCTGCGCCCTGCAGCTAGCAACACACCTCTTTGGTCCTTTATTCTGGTTAGACGGGCGGCTTGATCAAGGCCCGGTCAAGTCAATCGGCTGGTCAAATATGGCTAGGGTCAAGCAGGCACTATTCAGTCGGTAGCGCATAGGTCCCGCGACTGCCATCAGTACTGTAATAGTGGCTGCGTATATTTCCTCATTACCCCTGTGGCTGTTGGAGATTTGAACCCAACTATAGCTTCCCTCGTTGGACTCCATGGTGGGGGGGGGGGTGATGAATGAAGAAATCAAATTTGTATGAGTACTACAAATTTACAAAGATCTAGCTCTCTCCCTGACGACCTGCGCAATCCCTCGACCATTCTCTCTGGAAAATCACACGTCACTCTGGAACCTTTTCAGCTTCCAAAGGGCAAGAATGGGAATCGTAATGGTTCCCGGGCTCCCAAACCAGGTAAGAAGGGGAAAAGTCCTCCTCAATCTACTAAGGAGATCTTACCTGGTAAATATGAAAGCATTTCATATAGTAAGTACCTGGTAGTGAAGACCATTGATGGTGTATCAATCATGGATCTTGACATCTTTGAGGTTCATCGGAAAATAATTGAAGTATGTCAACGTGATCCTCGTATCACCCCACAGCGAGATGGTAGCCGGATAGTTGAGGTTTCGTCACCAGACGAGAGTGACCGTCTGCGTGCAATATGTAACATTCCTGGGGCTCAAGTTTCATGCTCTCCTCACAAAACCCTCAACAGTGTAAGGAATTGTCTTTTCCCGAGACCTGATGAGGTATTCTGAGGAGAAACTGTTAGAGGAACTAGAGAATTTTAATGTAGTGGCAGTAAAACGTTTTAGGAAGAAAGTTGATGGGTTTGGAAACAGTCGACACCAGCTCTTCTTCTAACTTTTAACACATTAGTCCTTCCAGAATCGGTTAAGTTAGCATGTACCACTCAAGGTAAAGCCATATGTGCCCAACCCTATGCGGTGCTTCCACTGCCAGGGTTATGGGCATGGAGCCAACTCTTGCCGTTTTAAAGAAAATGGACAACCAAGAGTATGTGTAAGTGTGGTACAACAGGTCATCAAGGAGATGACAACTGTCCAGGTCCAATATGCTGTTACCACTGCAAAGAAGCTCATGAAGCTTCTTCAAAGCAATGTAAAAGGTACAATTTGAAAAGGAAGTATTGGTAATAAGGAGCAAGGAGAAAGTTAGTTTTCCAGAGGCAAAGCGACGTGCCCGTATGCTGTTTGCACAGCAGGTAGGTCCTTTGCTTCGGTTCTAGCCCATCCTCCTTCCCACCAACCCTTGCCCTCCAATGCTTCTTACAGCACACCACTCTGCCACTTCCTCTAAACCTCAGTCCCAAATTGCTGACACTGCCTCTGGTGAGTTGTTCCACCAGAAACGGAGTAGGAGTGAGGGGTCTATTGAGGAGACTCCTCCTCCCAAAGTAAGGTCTTTGGAGCCATCAGGCAAGGCTCCAGAGGCCTCAACGGTGACAGCTCCAGCTGCCACCACATCCACAGAGCATCTGCTGCTAGGCAGAATGCTCCTGAAGTAAAGGCTCAGGTACGCCCTTTGCCCAGGCAAAGGAATCCTGAACCTGTCCCAAAGACTCCAGCTGCAACAAAATCCACAGGGGCCTCCGCTGCTAGACAGAATGCCCCTGAAGCAAAGGCTCAGGTCCGTCCTTTGCCTAGGCAAAGAAATCCTGAACCTGTCCAAGGGAAACCTGTGGAAACTAGTTCCACAGGTAAACAACCATTAAAAAGGTACTCCCAGGATCCTGGAAAGTCTAAAGGTGTGAGGCAAACCTTGACCACAGGTGCTGCCAAACACCTTATGAAGAAATAATCTAAAGAACTGGATACCCTAATCCAATGGAACTGTCAGGGAATTCAAGCAAAATGGGAAGAACTGCAACATCTGATAGCTTCATGGAACCCAGTTTGTGTATGCCTACAAGAGATTATGACCAGGGAAAATCTTCCCATTTTCCTGAGAGGATTTCAAGTTCAAGCCCATTATGGAACCTTTGACAATGGACCTCATGGAGGAGTAGCAGTAATGGTACGTCATGATATTCCCTTCCAGGCCATCCACCTGCAGACAACACTGCAGGTGAAGGCTGTGAGAATAGGCTTGACACGACCTTACACTGTTGCATCCATCTACCTTCCACCACATAATCTCAACATAAATGATTTGGAAGATCTACTTGGGCAGTTGCCACATCCATTTCTACTCTTGGGAGATTTCAATGGTCGGCATCACCTCTGGGGAGACACTTTGTGCAACCCTCGAGGAAGGGCCTTGGAGTCCTTGTTCTTAAGAGCAGATGCAGTTTTACTGAACAGTGACACTCCCACACATTTCCAAGTTCAAACTGGGACATTCTCCAATATAGACCTATCAATAGGTTCACCTGATTCACAGTTGAACTTCACTTGGCAGGTCATGGAAGACTTACATGGAAGCGACCATTTTCCAATAATTTTGGAGGAGGTGAATGGTATTCCAGTCAATGGAGTGCAGAGATGGCGACTTGAACATGCAGACTGGAATTTTTTTAGATCAATTGCAGTATTGCAAGGATCTGTTAATGATTTCCAGTGTGTTCAAGATGCTGTTAATCACTTCACATCACAAATTCATCTTGCAGCAGAAGCATCCATTCCGAAAAGTAGCGGACAGTACCGTCGACCTCCAGTACCATGGTGGTCTGATGAATGCCAACAAGCTGTCAGAGCAAGGAAAGCTGCATTAAGGCAGTTGAAACGACGCCCCAGCATTGTATCCTTGATCAGTTACAAAAAGACCCGAGCCAAGGCCAGGCGCGTGCTAAAGGAGGCTAGACGGACGTCGTGGAGACAGTATGTCTCCTCGATTAACTCTGGGACCCCCTTAGCATGGGTGTGGGACAAGGTGCGTAAGATTGCTGGAAAGAGCACATCCATATCACAACCTGCTCTGAAGATAGATGGCATAATCATCACAGACAAAAAAGATATTGCTAATGAGCTAGCTAAATCCATGGCAGAGATCTCCTCTGGAGCATCTTACACTGCTCGATTCTCCACTCTTCGTGCTGAACAGGAACAACACCCAGTGTCGTTCTTCAGTAGGACTGCAGCAGAACTTCCATACAACTTGCCATTTTTGTGCAAGGAGATGGACTTGCTTTGCAGCTCTGCCGTAAGACTGCCCCAGGAAGTGACGATATTCCATATCAAATGATATCTCACTTACCGGAGAGTTCCCAGAAGTTCTGTTGGAGTTGTTCATAGGATCTATAGGGAGGGCACAGTGCATCCACATGGAAAGAGGCTATAATCATTCCTGTTCCTAAACCTGGCAAAGATACTTCCACACCAGGAAATTACAGACCAATTTCTCTCACCAGCTGCATCTGCAAGCTGATGGAGAAAATGGTAAACTTCAGGTTGACATGGCTGCTAGAAAAAGAAAACGTGCTGACCCCATATCAATATGGCTTTAGAAAATTGAGATCGACCACAGATGCACTTGTGAGGATGGAAACTGCTATACAGAATTCCTTCGCACAGCGACGTCACATGTTAGCAGTCTTCTTTGACCTTGAAAAGGCTTATGATACTACTTGGAAGCATGGCATACTCATGAAGCTGTATGACACTGGTTTAAGAGGAGCATTACCTACCTTCATACAAAGCTTCCTTGTTAACAGGAAATTTAGAGTTCGGGTGGGAAACAGTTTCTCTAACCTGGAAGACCAGCTGGAAGGGGTCCCACAAGGGAGTGTCTTAAGTGTGACCCTGTTTGCCATTGCTATAAATGACATTATAAAGGTTGTTCCAAGTGCTGTCTCATGTAATCTGTATGTGGATGACTTTACACTGTACTGCTCAGGAGGAAGCTTACAGGATGTGCAAGGACGCATGCAGACTGCAATAAATCAGGTTGTACAGTGGGCAACATATCATGGGTTCAAATTTTCTCCAAGCAAGACCATGGCTGTACATTTCCACAAACGAGGAAAGTTCCATCCTTCCCTCTATTTAGGAGGCAAACCCACTGCAATTTGTCCAAGAGGTGAAGTACTTGGGTCTAATTTTTGACTCAAGACTTACATGGGTGTCTCACATCAAACAGTTAAAAGTGAAGGCTACAAAAGCACTTAGTATTTTGCGGGTTCTTTCACATTTATCTTGGGGTGCAGACCGCACAACGCTTCTACAGCTTTACCGAGCGCTTATTCGTAGTAAGCTTGACTATGGATGTGAAGCTTATTCATCTGCAACTCCCACTGTTCTCCGGATGTTGGACTCAGTTCATAATGAAGCTCTCAGAATCTGTACTGGGGCTTTCAGGTCTTCACCTGTGGAGTCACTGTATGCTGAGAGTGGAGAACCACCTCTTTCATTACACCGGGATTACATGAACCTGATTTACTATACGAGACTACAAAGGATTCCGGGATCTCCTACATCCAGATTGGTTTTCAACCCCTTGAGGATAGCCGATCCTATGGTAGGAGAATGAGGAATCTTGTAGAAGAACTTAATTTAAGTCTCACTAAGGTTCTGGCTGTTGGAATTCCCCAATTCCCCCTTGGACTAATCAAGTCAAGCTGGATTTGGTCGGAATTGGGAAAGGGGAGAGATCTGAAGCAGAAGTCAGAGAGAGATTTCTTCAGCACATTTCTAAGTACCAAGGACGGACGCATATATACAGATGGTTCGAAATCTGCAAATGGTGTGGGCTTTGCAGCAGTGAGCAGAAGGAAGACTGCATCTGGCAGTCTTTCTCTAGCAGCCTCGATCTTCACTGCAGAGTTACATGCCATCCTTGCAGCAGTTAAGATGACTAGAGATCTTATGAACCATTCTATTGTGATATATTGTGACTCTCGCAGTGCCTTGCAAGCAATCAAGAGCTTAAACTCATCACATCCAGTAGTGAGGGAGGTTCAAGATTGGCTTGCACTGATGTCAACACGTAAAAAGATAACTCTGTGTTGGGTGCCAGCGCATGTTGGTGTCAGTGGGAATGAGCGAGCTGATCGGAAGGCTAAGGCAGCTGCCGCTCAGCCTTGTGATGCTCGTTTCCTCTCCCACACACCGACCTGAAACCCAGCATCAGGAGTTGTCTTCGCGATAAATGGAAGGAACAATGGAGGCATATCTCCAGAAATAAACTGCGAGAGATTAGAGATGACCTTGGCAGTTGGGTGACTAGCATCCATCCCAACCGAAAAGTGGAAGTTGCATTAACAAGGCTAAGAATCGGGCACACAAGACTGACTCATGGGCCGATGATGGCTAAAAATCAGGCACTTTGTGAGGGATGCCAAGAGCCCTTAACAATCGCACATGTAGTGGAAAGATGTGCAACATTCTCAGACCAAAGACGTATGTACTTGTCTCCCCATATACACTGAAGAATGTATTGGGGAGGATTGTGACATAGAGGGTCTTATTAGTTTCCTTAGGGAGACAAATATTTTTAATAAAATTTAATTATGCATAATGTTTATGCAATAATTTTATACACTTAGAGTATAATATTTATGCTTTGATTTTTAATTTTATTGTTATTTATAAGATATCTATTGATAGATTTTTAAAGTTTTAAACATTTTAATATTTCTGTTTAACAAGGTATTCGCCGCTAATGACCTTAGCTGTTGACGCGGCAGATAATTTTAAATAATCAATCAATCTCCAATCGCAGTGTTACAGGATGTGTGATATGTATATCACGCATCCTGTAACACTGTGATTTTGTGATATACCAGTGGCTACATACTCTCTCTCTCTCTCTCATTCTCCCCTCTCTCATTCTCTCCCTCTCTCATTCTTTCTCTCTCTCTCATTCTCCCTCTCGCTCATTCTCCCTCTCTCTCTTGTTCACTCTCTCTCTCTCTCTATAACGGGTGCAGAACCCTATTATATGCAGGGGTAGTGATACTGGTATAATGGCGTAACTCTTTATTGCTAAGAGTACCACACAGTATGGGAACACATGGGACGGTGTTTAAAGGGTAACACGGGTCACGTGTCAGGTCAGCCAGCCCAGAGGGGGAGGGCCAGGCTGACCTTACCGCGCTGGACGCTGGTGACAAACTGACGGGTCAAGCGAGCTCAGATAGCATCGTCATCTACGCCCTCGCTGAGTGAATGGTTCCTATTTGGGACTTGGAGCCACGTGGTCCACTGGTACTTATGTATATGCTACATCATACATTGCTCGGCCACCTACTCATGCCTCGCCCTCGAGGCGTCCTACGTTTGCCTCAAGGGTGACCTAACCTGGCTGGTCGTCTCGTTCTCATGCGTTGTCCTGGTGCATCTTCGTCCAAACGTCCACACGTCCTTGAAAGTCTCGCACAGGTCCTCCTTGACTTCTGATTTGTCTAGACTTCCTCGTAGTCCTCGTCCAGGCCTAACTCGGCGGCGTCCTCGTCCACACGTCCTCACAGATCTCGTCCAGGTCCGTTTCAGTGGCTTGCTTGTCCTCCCTTCCTCGTAATCTTCATCTGGATCTACGGCGTCGGGCGGGGGGGGGCCGCATCTCAGGCAGCCGATACCTGTGCTAACGAGCTCCTGGAGTTGACTGGATCTGTGGGAGTCTGCAAGGCGTCGCCCATCCACAGCATCCTGGGCGACTGGTACCTGCGCTGACAAGTTCCTGGTCCTTCGCTGGATCTGTGGGCGTTCCAGCAGGCAGCGCCCGTCCACTACATCATGGAACGGCTTAACACTTGCTCTGACGAACATCCTGGTCCACAGGCCTATGGCGATCATCCGATGACATCCTTCCCACAGCATCCTAAGGTGACCAGTTCTGCAGCAGGGTCCTCTTTCGGTGCCGTGTCGGTTATCGTCGGTCTGACTACAATATATAGTCGGGGAACCAGATCATACACGTAAGGGCCAAATAGTAAGAGAAAAGAAAGGCAACAGAGAAGAGGGGGTGATAAGTACTAGCCGGTTATCTTATAAAAATGTGCAGTTTTTTATTTAGATTTTAACTTATTTTCGTCTTTTTTTTCATTTTGTGTTTCATTTTCACAAAGATAAAGACGAAAATAGGAGAGTGAGACGTCAGTAGCGATCTGCATGGACCTGGTTGAACTACCATCCGTCTCTGATAGATATGAGAGTAGATATGGGAAACGACAACGGCAAACCGCAAGGATTTACTGATCCATTTGTCTCACACAGAGAAGAAATAAATGTCAGCGAGCATGAATGAGTGAAAATGAGAGTGACCTCACACAGAGAATGAATCACAAACACGAATATTAACGTTCAGTATTACAAATGAGATAAATTAACAATGCTAGCTATATAGAATTATTTCCACATTGAATTCAAATTGAATGACATGTCACGAATGTATGCATGAATGAATGGTGACATAAAAAAAATATTTCCCCAACTTTTTAGCAAGCAAATCTTCTCTGGGTCAGAAAATCTGAACTGCCGAGGTACATGTCTAGCTATGTATGTTAGACTTCATTGACTGGGGATCCTATACATAAAATGCCATATACTGAAGCAAATGGAGCCAGGAAAATCTATAAATAGCCTGCTCTTTTCTGTATATCTGTGATGGGCGCTTGTGACATTCCCTAAGGATATCTACTAATCACATGATCGCCTGGGAATTACCCAAAAACATACGAACAACTTCAAGAGGTGAAAAAAGTGTGATTAATAAGCGAATAATTATTCTAGCTTAAATCCTGGCCTTAATTAACGGACGTAACCACGGGTCACACCGACTCAAAGTTGCCGATCGAACGAATAACTTTGGTTTTACCTGTACCTACTTTTTGAATGTCAGAGCGCAGATCTATTAGGCTTTTACGCAACCCTGGGGTAATATCGGCAATCTGTTTTACTATCATATGGGGGAAGATCCTACGCTATATTCAAAATAATAAATCTTAATGAAATTGCGTTACATGCTCCATCCTAGCGCCGATAGAACATGTCACCAATAAGCAATGTAACAATGCTCGTGACATTCCCTAAGGTGTCAACAAAACAACAACCAAATCACAGGGAACCAAGTGGTCATTTCTTGACCTTTTCCTCGTCCCAAGTGACCGCAAGCGAAGAGAAAGTGGGGTCAGGTCAGGGCTAGGGAGGAACGAGAGAAAATGAAATGATATTCGTGATAAGATAAAATCACGAACGTGTTCAATTTGTTGCAGTTGAAACAACATAAATCTCTAAAACGAGAGAAATTAATTAATCACTTGTTTGTTGACCACATACCTCGATCACACGGGTAATGCGATCTGAGGTCAAAAAGAATGGTGTGAGAACGTGCCATTTGCTGTCATTTAGCACTTTTTACCCCCCCCCCCCCAAAAAAAAAAAAACAATGGCTTAACACATTTATGGAGAAGGAAGGGAAAAGAAATAAGAAAAGGGGTAAGGGAGGGAGCCCCAAACATGTACTTATGTGTTTTTTTTCTTAGACATTTCTTGGAGCGGTCGAACAGTTTTTCTTCTTTTCTTCGGGGGTGTTTGTGCTGCGAGCCGAATGGATGCAGCGCCGCCCTGCCCCCAGCATTCTAAATTACTGGTCCAACACATGGGGTTCAACCAACAAAACTCAAATCCAAAAAGCACAAAAACTACAAAACTTGCCGCAAGAGTGGCAATAGGCAACGTAAATAAACATGCCCACATAACCACATAAATAAAATGGCTAAAAGTTTAACAAGAATGTCAATTTGATACATGTATACTGATTCATAAATTCATAAAGGGCGACTATCCTCCTTGGTTAATGCCTCTACAAACAATTGGTAACAAAACAAGCATCCAAACCAGACAGATTAACTCTCTACACGTAAAAAGGTCTTACATGGAAACAGGGTCAAGGCAAATGCAAATCCGAGGACCCGAGATCTGGAACAACATACAACAAAATATTAGAAACACCTCCAACCTGCTTACTTTCAAAGAAAAAAAAAAATTAAAGGAACATCTTTTAAATTGTCAATGGCATCATGCAACACTATTTCTAGTGATGTGCCCATCTTATTCTATTTTATTTTATATCTCTCCTACCATTATATTTACTATTGTTTCTACTTATTCTGCATTACTGTACAATGTCACTATCTTTGTAAAAAGAAGAACCATTGTAATTAATGGAATAAAGTGTTTTGACTTCGACTATGACTTTGACTCTCTCTCTTTCTCTCTCTTCTTCCCTCTCTCTCTCATTTTCTCCCTCTCTCTCTCATTCTCTCCCTCTCTCTCTCTCTTTCATTCTCTCTCTCTTGTTCACTCTTTTTCTCTCTCTCTCTCTCACTCACACTCCCCCCCCTCCTCCCTCTCTCTCTCTCTCTCTCTCTGATTCTCTCCTCTCATTCTCTCTCTGTCATTCTCCCTCTCGCTCATTCTTTCTCTTTCTTGTTCACTCTCTCTCTCTCTATAGCATATACAAAAGCCTATTTCTGTAAGCCATTTTACCAATAGACCACGTGGCTGTTTTACCGCATCCAAAATGAAAACCATCAACTCAGCGAGGCCCGTAGATGATGATTTTATCTGACCTCGCCTGACCCGACAGTTCAGGCGGGTCAGCCTGACTCCGCGCAGCGCTTTACCCATAGACATCATCACAGAGTGTGTTCACCCCTTTACACGTGTTGTGAGTCCTAAGTACATTGGCTACCCGTCAGCCACTGTGCTAGAGTTGTGACTCTTACAAGGAGCGGAGTCTCTGCATCCTTTGGGCTTGCAGCACAAACGCACAACTGCCGAAGAAAACCGGTCGACCGCTCTCGAAGTCATACCATGTCTACAAAACCAGTTGAGTACATGTTTTGGGCCCTTTTCTTATTCTTTTCCCTTTCCCTTTTTCTCCCATAAATGTGTTAAGCCGTTGGTGTTTAGGTAAAAATGCTAAGTGACAGCAAATGGCACATCTCACACTATTCTCCTGATCTCAGATCTCCTTACCATGTGATCGTGGTATGTGGTCAACAAACATGAATATCGTTTGTTAATTAAGTAGCTAATTAATTTCTCTCGTTATTAGAGATTTATGTTGTTTCAGCTGTAACGAATTTAACACGTTCGTGATTTTATCTAATCACAAATATTTCATTTTATCTCTTTATATATTATTTCGAGTATAGAGTAGGATCTTCCCCCATATCATAGCACACACGTATGTCCGATATACCCTGGGATTGCATAAATTGCCTAATAGATCTACGCTCCACCATTCGATACTAGGTACAGGTAAAACCAAAGTTATTCGTTTGATCGGCAACTTTTGAATTGGTGTGACCTGCTGATACATCCGTTAATTAATGTAGGACTAGGGTTTAAGATAGAATCATTATTTGCTTATTAATCATACCCTTCTCACCCTCTTGAAGTCGCTTGCAATTGTGATTTGTAGATACCCATAGGGAATGTCGAGAGTGCCCATCACAGATACTCAGAAGAGAGCAGGTTATTTACAGATTTTCCTGGCTCGGTTCACTTTAATGTACGGCATTTCGGGTGTAGGATGAAGTCTAACATGCATAGCTAGACATGGCTACCTCAGCAGTTCAGATTTTCTGACCCGAGAAGATTTTCCCACTAAAAAGCTTGTGAATATTTTTTTCACGTCACCATTCATTAATGCATACATTCTGTCGCATATCATTAAATGTTGAATTCAATGTGGTATTTTAATTGCTAATTTATCTCAATTTGTAATATTGAACGTTAATATTCGTGTTTGTGATTCAGTCTCTGTGTGAGGTCACTCTCACTTTCACTCTCATTCATGCTTGCTGTTGCTCACACACACACACACACACACACACACACACACACACACACACACACACACACACACACACACACACACACACTTACTCACTCAAACATTCATCCACGCAGAAGAAAAGACACTGAAAGCTTTTCATTAATAGGGTTTGTTGCTATCGTAAGTTGCCGGCATAAAGATCTATGATGTATCTCTTTAGCCATGATTTTGTCAGTCATGACAAGTGACTCATACATGATGTACAAATTGCATTTATTTCTTCTCTATGTGATGACAACTGGTTCGAGTAAATCCTTGTGGATTGCCGTTGCCCCTATCTACTCTCATATCTATCAGAGACGGTTGGTAGTTCAAACTAGGTACATGCGGATCGCTACTGACGTCTACCTCTCCTATTTTCTTCTTTATCTTTGTGAAAATAAAACACAAAACGAAAAAATGACGAAAATAAAGTTAAAAACAAATATTAAAAACCGCAAGGTCGGCCCAGCCCCTTCCCCTCCAGGCTGGCTGACCTGACCTATGTCCCGTCATACTGCTATTACCCATATTTATAGACATTGTCTTGTGTGTTCCCATACTGTGTGTCAACTCCTAGAAATAAAGAGTGAAGCCATTAACAAGTATAACTACCCTCTGTTACCACTGTACTAGAGTATGTATAGCCTTTTACAAACTGGTGGCAGGGTGGGCACTGCGTCCTTCCGGCTCACAGCACGAACAGCACCTCCAAAGAAAAAAATCTGCTCGACCGTTCCCGAAGACATGTCTAAGAAAAAAAACAAAAATGTAAGTACACATTTGGGCCCCCTTTCTATTATTTCTTTTCCCTTCCTTTTTTTGCCCATATATGTGTTAAGCCGTTGTTTTTTTGTTGGGTAAAAAGTGCTAAATGACAGCAAATGGCACGTTCTCACACTATTCCCTTCACCTCAGATCGCATTTCCGTGTGATCAACTTTATGGTCAACAAACATGAATCTCATTCGTTAGTTAAGTAGTAATTAATTTCTCTCATTTTTAGAGATTTATGTTGTTTCATCTGCAACGAACTTAACGCGTTTGTGATTTTATCTGATCATGAATATCATTTAATTTTATCTCGTTCCTCCCCACGCCCAGACCTGAGCGCGCTTTCTCTTTCTCTTGTGGTCGGTCGGTTGTGGTCTTGACCTGACCTCACCTTTTCCTTTTTCCAGCCAAACCTAGGGGACTAACTATAGCATTGTTACATTGCTTTGGTGACACATTCTATGGGCGCTAGAACAGAGCATGTAACGCAATTTTTTAAAATTTATCATATTGAATATAGCGTAGGATCTCCCCATATCATAGTGCACAGGATTGCCGATATTACCCTGGGGTTGCGTAAACGCCTAATAGATCTGCGCTGCAACGTTTGAAAGGTAGGTACAGGTAAAACCGAAGTTATTTGTTCGATCGGCAACTTTGAGTCAGTGTGATCTGCGGTTATGTCCATTAATTAATGTAGGACTAGGGTTTAAGCTAGAATAATTATTTGCTTATTAATCACACCTTTCTCCCCCTCTTGAAGTTACTAGCATGTTTTGGGTAAATCCCAGGCGATCATGTGGTTTGTAAATATCCGTAAGGAATGTCGCGAGTGCCCATCACAGATACGCAGAAAAGAACAGGTTATTTATAGATTTTCCTGGGTCGAGTCGCTTCAGTGAATGTACGGCATTTTGGGTATAGGATCCCCTCGTTGATGAAGTCTAACATGCATAGCTAGATATGTACCTCGGCAGTTCAGATTGCTGACCCTGCTTGTTAAATAGCTTGCGAATAATTTTTCATGTCACCATTCATTCATGTGTGCATTCTGTCGCATATCATTAAATGTTGAATTCAATTTGTGGTTGAAATAATTTTATATAGCTAGCATTGCTAATTCACCTCAGTTTTCTAATAGTGAATGTTAATATTCGTGTTTGTGATTCATTCTCTGTGTGAGGTCACTTTCGCTTTCCCTCTCATTCCCACTAGTTGTCACTCACACACACACACACACACACACACACACACACACACACACACACACACACACACACACACACACACACACACACACACACACACACAACACCTCACTCATCTAGGAGTGGGTGGCCGAGCATATACAATGTAGCAGACGGGACCGTTGACCTCACCTCGCTCCCCCCATGCTTCCTCCAGTTGCCTCTATCGCTTCCGGCAGCTGGAACGGTCAGAGAGTTCGTAACCAGCACCTGACGCGGTAAGGTCGGCCCAGCCCCTCCCCCTCCAGGCTGGCTGACCTGACCCGTGTCCCGGCATTCCACTATTACCCATGTTTATAGACATGGTCTTGTGTGTTCCCATACTGTGTGTCAACTCTTAGAAATAAAGAGTGAAGCCGTTAACAAGTATAACTACCCTCTGTTACCACTGTAACAGAGGGTAGTTATACTTACAATCTGGTTCCCTGACTATATATAGCAGGCATCGAAGGACACCCTGCTGCAGAACTGGTCACCTTAGGATGCTGTGGGATGGACGTCATCAGAGGATGTTTGTCAGAGCAGGTATTAAGCCTCCCCATGATGTGAAGGGCGCCACCTGCCAAGACGCCTGTAGATTCAGTGAAGGACCAGGAACTAGCCAGCGCAGGTACCAGTCGCCTCAGATGCTATGGATGGGTGCGCTTGTCAGTGCAGGTATCAGCTGCCCTGAGATTCTGTCTCCTGCCCGGACGCCCGTAGATCCAGACGAAGATTACGAGGACGTGTGGACGAACATGCAGCCGAGAAGGACCTGGATGAGATCTGTGAGGATATGAGTTAGGCTTGGGTTGACATCGAGGAAGTCGAGACGAATCCGAAGTCAAGGAGGACGTGTGGACGTCGAGGACGAACAGATTACACCGCGGACCAGGAAGAAGAGGACGACAGAGACGAGCAGCCACGAAAATGCACAAAGAACAACGCATGCGAGAACGAGATGACCAGCCAAAGTTAGGTCACACTTGAGGCAAATTTAAGGCGCTTCGAGGGCGAGGCGCGAGTAGGTGGCAGAGCAATATAGCATATACATAAGCCTATTTCTGTAAGCCATTTTACCAATAGACCACGTGGCTGTTTACCCAGTGGCTCCAAGTCCAAAATAAGAACCATCGGCTCAGCGAGGGCGTAGATGACGATTTTATCTGACCTCACCTGACCCGACAGTTCGTGCCTAGCGCCCGGCGTGGTAAGGTCGGGCCAGCCTTCGCCTTCAGGCAGGTCGGCCTAACCCCGCGCAGCGCTTTACCCATAGACATCGTCATAGCGTGTGTTCACCCCTTTACATGTGTTGTGAGTCATAAGTACGTTGGCTACCCCTGTCAGCCACTGTACTAGAGTATCTCATAGCCTTTTACATTCCCTCCCTCTCTCTCGTTCTCTCCCTCTCTCATTCTCTCTCTCTCTCTCTCTCTCTCTTTCTCTCTTCTCTCTCATCCTCTCTCTCTCTCATTCTTTCTCTCTTGTTCTCTCTCTCTCTCTCTCTATCTCTTCCTCCCTCCCCCCTCCTCTTTCTCTCTCTCTTTTCCTCACATGGTGAATTGTCGTCCGTGATATTTTTGCAATTATAGCCATACAAGGACACTACTGAACACGGTGAGAGACGTGTGTTCATTGTGGTTCCAAGGTAGTGGTGACAGCGAAGAAACATTTTTGGAATAGTGAACTCAGCCAAGAAATCGAGTGAAACTTAATGCAGATTGTGCCTCCCTGTCCTGGCCGGGGTACGGGTATGCCCTGAGGCAACAATGTCATGTTTGGAGCGAATATTAGAATTGTAAGTTTAATGTACACTGCATATATACTACCACTGGTAGATTATGTTGCTCCAGTATTAATCATTCAATCAAGTAGATCGATTAGAAAGTTAAAAGTCATGCAGAATATATCCTTAAGAATCATACTTGGCTGTACCAGAACAACAAAGGAGTTGAATATGAGGAAAGAGCTGGGAATACCGAGTATCCACCAAAGGATAATCGAAATTAATTCTATGGTAGCTTTAGAATGATTAAGATCACCAAAGGACAGTCTGGCAAAAGAAGCTCTACAAACATTCCTTCACACCAGGAGACATAAATCTGCTTGGGTTAAAAAAAAAACATGCACAGATATTATAAAGTATGGCATGACTGACTTTTCTGAATGCATTAAACACAAACATTCCTTGCCACCATGGGATGTAAGATACTTTAATACGATCAAAGCAAATGTCCCCCCTAAGAATGTAATTGAAAATAATGTGTTCCTAAAAATTAAGGCAAAAAATGACGTTTTGAACCATATTTATAACATCAAGAAAGATTGCTCTATCAAGCAGGTGATATACACTGATGGTTCGGTAATATGTCAGGCTGTGCTGCTGTTATACACAGTGACAATGGGCAAATTCATAAAATTGGCATCAGACTCAACAACTGGGCATCGGTTCTCCAGGATGAGTTATTTGCTTCAATCATTGATCTTAAAGCAGCTGATCAAACAGAAACAAATACACTTATTATAACGGATTCTCTTTCTTCATTATATGCACTAAACTCATTAACATTAAATTGCTTTGGATATCATCTCACATCGACATCAAGCTCCATGATGTGGCTGATAACTTATCAAAGTCATCAGTCCAACAAGCCATTATTGAATATAATATAGGAGTAACACCTAGCCATGTTCACAGCATATTAAAGCAAAAACTTTCTTTTAAGGCTGATGATGAACGTGATGCAGAAAAAGGAATTATCAGATCAATATCATATCATAATGAAATGTTAAAAACGAAACATATTTACGGAATAACTAATAAGGTAACAAGGAAAATGGATGTGGTTACAGCTAGGTTCCGGTTGGTTGGGGTTGGGCTCTCATTCTTTCTCTATCTTGTTCTCTCTCTCTCTCTTGTTCTCTCTCTCTCTCTCTTTCTCCATCTCTCTCTCTCTCTTTCACTCTATGGTATATACATAAGCTTATTTCTGTAAGCCATTTTACCAATAGACCGAGTGGCTGTTTGTCACTTGGCTCCAAGTCCAAAATAGGAACCATCGACTCAGCAAAGGTGTAGATGACGATTTTATCTGACCTCGTCTGACCCAACAGTTTGTGCCCAGCGCCCGACGTGGTAAGGTCGGCCCGGCCTTCGCCCTCAGGGTGGACATGTGACCCTGCGCTCACCGCTTTACTCTAAACATCATCTTGTGTGTTCCCTTACTGTGTTCTACTCTTTCATCAGTAAAGAGTCAACCCGACATACAAACTATCACTACCCCTGCTAGCCATTGTAATAGGGTTCTACGTCCGTTACAAACTGGTAGCAGCAAAGTCGTTGCATCCTTTGGGCTCACAACATGAACACATAACCTCCGGAAAAAAGCACTCGACCACCCCCGAATACCATGTTTACAGAACCACGTGAGTACATGCTTTTGGGCCTCTTTATTTCTTTGCCCTTCCTTCTTCTCCCATAAATGTGTTAAGCCATTGGTGTTGTTGAGTAAAAGTGCTAAGTGACAGCAAATGGCACGTTCTCACACTATTCTTTTGACCTCAGATCGCATTGCTGTGTGATCACAGTATGTGGTCAACAAACATGAATATCGTTCGTTAGTTAAGTAGTTAATTAATTTTTCTCGGTTATTAAAGATTTATATTGTTTTAACTGTAATGAATTTAATGTGTTTGTGATTTTATCTTTATCACTAATACCAGTCATTTCATTTATTTCTCCTCTCGTGTTTTCCGGTCTTTCCTGTTTCCTGTTCCACTCGTTTTTGGTGTAATTTAGTTGTTGTTTTGCTGACACCTTGGGGACTAACCATAGCACCAATAAGCACCGTTGCTCATTGGTTGCACGATCTATCGGTGCTAGAACGGAGCTTGTAACAGGATTTTATATAAATTTATTATTTCGAGTATAGAGTAGGATCAACCACCATATCATAGCACACAGGGATGCCCAATATAACCCGGGGTTGTGTAAATCGCCTAATAGATCTCTGCTCCAACGTTCAATAGTAGGTACAGGTAAAATCGAAGTTATTCGTTCGATCAGCAACTTTTGAGTCTGTGTGACCTGCAGTTACGTCTGTTGATTAATGTAGGACTAGGGTTTAAGCTAGAATAATTATTTGCTTATTAATCGCACCCTTCTCACCCTCTAGAAGTCGCTTGCATGTTTTGGGTAATTCCCAAGCAATCGTGTGATTCGTGTAGATAGATACCCGTAGAGAATGTCATGAGCGCCCATCACAGATACACAGAAGAGAGCAGGTTTTTTATAGATTTTCCTGGCTCGGTTCGTTTCAATGTACGGCATTTTGGGTGTAGGATCTAACATGCATAGATAGACATGGCTACCTCGGCAGTTCAGAATTTCTGACCCTGAGAAGATTTTCTTGCTAAAAAGCTTGCGAGTATTTTTTCACATCACCATTCATTAATGTGTACATTCTGTCACATATCATTAAATGTTGAATTCAATGTGGCAGTTGAAATAATTCTATATAGCTAGCATTGCTAATTCATCCCAGTTTTGTTATATTGAACGTTAATCTTTGTGTTTGTGATACATTTTCTGTGTGAGGTCACTTTCATTGAAACCTTTTCATTAATAAGGTTTGTTGTTGTTGTAGTTACAGACATAAAGATCTATGATGTATCTCTTTAGCCCATGATTTTGTCAGTCGTGACAAGTGACTTGTACATTTATTTCTTCTCTGTGTGACGACAACTGGTTCAAGTAAATCCTTGCGGATTGCCGTTGTCGTTTCCCTTATCTACTCTCATATCTATCAGAGATGGTTGGTAGTTCAGGCCAGGTATATGCGGATCGCTACTATAAAGTAAAAAACGAACATTAATAACTGCAAATTTATTTAAATAACCGGCTAGTGTACTTAACACCCCCTCTTTTCTGTTGCCTTTCTTTTTCTCTTACATGTATGATCTGGTTCCCCGACTATATATAGCAATAGGACCGACGGTAACCGCCACGGCACCAAAGGAGGACCCTGCTGCAGAAACGGTCACCTTAAGATGCAGTGAGAAGGACGTCACCGGAAGAGTGCCATAGGCCTGTGGACCAGGATGTTCGTCAGGACAGGTATTAAGCTGCCCCAGGATAGAGTGGAAGGTTGCTGCCTGCCAAGACGCCTGTAGATCCAGCGAAGGATCAAGAACTCACCAGCGCAGGTACCAGTCACCCCAGGATGCTGCAGATGGGTGCCACTTGCCTGGACAGCCCCAGATAATGTCTACTCCAGGAGCTCGTCAGCGCAGGTATCAGCTGCCCTGAGATGCCGAAGAAGACGCCCCTGCCTGGACGCCCGTAGATCCAGACAAAAATTATGAGGACGTGAGGACGAGCATGCAACCGAGAAGGACCTGGACTAGATCTGCGAGGAATTAGACCTGGACAAGGACCATGAGGAAGTCTAGATGAATCCGAAGTCAAGGAGGACCTGTGCAGGACCTTCAAGGACATGTGGACGTCGAGGACGAATAGGTTATACCAAGGACCAGGAAGAAGATTACGACAGGGACGAGCAGCCACGAAGATGCACAAAGGACAACACACGCGAGAACGAGATGACCAGCCAAGGTTAGATCACCCTTGAGGAAAATCTAGGGCGCCTCAAGGGCGAGGCGTGAGTAGGTGGCCGAGCAATATGGCGTATTCATAAGCCTATTTCTGTAAGCCATTTTACCAATAGACCATGTGACTGTTTGCCACGTGGCTCCAAGTCCAAAATATGAACCAACGACTCAGCAAGGGCGTATATTTTATCTGACCTCGTCTGACCCGACAGTTCATGCCCAGACGTGGTAAGGTCGGCCCAGCCATCGCCCTCAGGGTGGGTCGGCCTGACACGTGACCCCGTGCTCACCACTTTACCCATAGACATCGTCTCGTGTGTTCCCATATTGTGTTGTACTGTTATCAAAAAAGAGTCTATCCATCATACAAACTATCACTACCCTCGCTAGCCATTGCATTAGGGTTCTGAACTCACTCTCTCACACACGCACATACACACACACACACAATCTCTCTTTCTCTCTCTCTCCCTCTCTCTCTCTCTCTCTCTCTCTCTCTCTCTCTCTCTCTCTCTCTCTCTCTCTCTCTCTCTCATTCTTTCTCTATCTTGTTCTCTCTGTCTCTCTCCCTCTCTCTCTCTCTCTGTCTCTCTGTCTCTTTCTCTTTCTCTCTCTCTCTCTCGCTCTCTCTTACTCACTCACTCTCTCTCTCCACTTTATCTCTCTCTCTCTCTCTCTCTCTTCCTTTCACTCTCTCTCTCTCTCTCTTGTTCTCTCTCTCTCCCTCTCTGTCTTATTCACAATCTCTCTCTCTCTCTTCCTCTCCCTGTCTCTCTCTCTCTCCCTTTCTCTTCCTCTCTCTGTAAGAGTCTCATAACTCTGGTACAGTGGCTTAGTAGGGGTAGTGATATTAGTATTATGGCTTGTCTCTCTATTGATAAGAGTACAACACAGTAAGGGAACACAGGAGACGATGTCTAGGGGTAAAGCGGTGAGCGTAGGGATCACGTGTCTTGCCAACCCGCCTGAGGGCGAAGGCTAAGTGGCTTACCACATTGGGCGCTGGGCATGAACTGAATATGCTGGGTCATCCTCGGTATAAGTAGTGAGCCTCCCTCGAACACGTGGTGTGGAAGGAATAGTGAGGCAGCTGGGGGAGGGGGAATGTACGAACAGCTGCCGGGAAGGTATGGGAAGAGCGAGGTGAGGTCACCGGTCCCGTCTGTTAATGACCCTCCACATTCTATATTGCTCGGCCTGGCATATACATAAGCCTATTTCTGTAAGCCATTTTTCCAATAGACCACGTGGCTGTTTACCAAAATAGGAACTATCGACTCAGCGAGAATGAGATCCCCAGCCAAAGTTAGGTCACCCCCTTGAGGCCAATCTAAGGCACCTCGAGGGTGAGGCGCAAGTAGGTGGCCGAACAATATGGCATATACATAAGCCTATTTCTGTAAGCCATCTTACCAATACCACATGGCTCCTAGTCTAAAATAGGAACTATCGACTCAGCGAGGGCTAAGTCGCTTGACTCGACAGTTCGTGCCCAGCAACCGACATGGTAAGGTCGGCCAGCCTTACAACACGTGACCCAGCGCTCATCACTTTACCCATAGACATCGTCTCGTGTGTTCCCATGTTGTGTTGTACTCTTATCAAAAAAGAATCAAGCCGTCATACAACTATAATTACCCTGCTAGCTACTGTACCGGAGTTCTTATAGACACTTACATTCGCTCTCTCTCTCTCTCTCCCTCTCATTCTCTCTCTTATTCTTTCTCTCTCTCTCTCTCTCTCCCTCTCATTCTCTCTCATTCTTTCTTTCTCTCTCTCTCTCTCTCTCTCTCACTCTCTCTCTTTCCAGATTTCGAACCATCTGTATATATTGCATCTGATCCTTGGTACTTATATATGTGCTGAAGAAATCTCTTTCTGACTTCTGCCTCGGACCTCTCCCCTTTCCCAATTCCGACCAGATCCAGCTCGACTTGATTAGTCCAAAGGGGGAATTGGGGAATTCCAACAGCCAGAACCTTAGTGAGATTTAAGTTAAGATCTTCCACAAAATTCCTCATTCTCCTGCCTTAGGATCGGCTATCCTCAAGGGGGTTGAAAACTAATCTGGATGTAGGAGATCCTGGAATCCTTTGTAGTTTCATGTAGTAAATCAGGTTCATGTAGTTTCCAGTGTAATGAAAGAGGTGTTCTCCACTCTCAGCATACACGGACTCCATAGGTGAAAACCTGAAAGCCCCTGTACAGATTCTAAGAGCTTCATTATGAACCAAGTCCAACATCTGGAGAACAGTGGGAATTGCAGATGAACAAGCCTCACATCCATAGTCAAGCTTACTTCGAATAAGTGCTCGGTAAAGCCGCAGAAGCGTTGTGTGGTCTGCACCCCAAGAGAGATGTTAAAGAACCTGCAAAATACTAAGCGCGTTTGTAACCTTCACTTTTAACTGTTTGATGTGAGGCACCCATGTAAGCCTTGACTCAAAAATTAGACCCAAATACTTAACCTCTTGGACAAATTGCAGTGGATTTGCTCCTAAATAGAGGGAAGGATGGGACTTTCCTTGTTTGTGGAAATGTATAGCCATGGTCTTGTTTGGGGAAAATTTGAACCGTGCATGTGTCCTTGCACATCCTGAGCAGTACAGTGTAAAGTCATCCACATACAGATTACATGAGACAGCACTTGGAATAACCTTTACGATGTCATTTATAGCAATAGCAAACAGGGTCACACTTAAAACACTTCCTTGTGGGACCCCTTCCAGCTGATCTTCCAGATTAGAGAAACTGTTTCCCACCTGAACTCTAAACTTCCTGTTAGCAAGGAAGCTTTGTATGAAGGTAGGTAATGATTCTCTTATGCCATGCTTCCAAGTAGTATTGTAAGCCTTTTCAAGGTCAAAAAAGACTACTAATATGTGACGTCGCTGTGCGAAGGAATTCTGTATAGCAGTTTTCCATCCTCACAAGTGCATCTGTGGTCGATCTCAATTTTATAAAACCCATATTGATTTTCTCCATCAGCTTGGAAATGCATCTAGTGAGAGAAATTTGGAGCTCTCTGGTATGGTGAGAAATCATTTGGTATGGAATATCATCACTTCCTAGGGCAGTCTTACAGCAGAGCTGCAAAACAGAGTCCATCTCCTTGCACAAAAGGAAAAGTTGTATGGAAGTTCTACTGCAGTCCTACTGGGTGTCGTTCCTGTCTGTGATGATTATGCCATCTATCTTCAAAGCAGATGGTGAATGTGATGTGCTCTTTCCAGCGATCGTACGCACCTTGTCCCATTACCATGCTAAGAGGGTCCCAGAGGTAATCGAGGAGACATACTGTCTCCACGACGTCCGTCTAGCCTCCTTTAGCACGCGCCTGGCCTTGGCTTGGGTCTTTTTGTAATGGATCACGGTTAAATCGCTGGAGCATCGTTTCAACTGCCTTGATGCAGCTTTTCTTGCTCTGACAGCTTGTTGGCATTCATCAGACCACCATGGTACCGGAGGTCGATGGTACTGCCCGCTTCTTTTGGGAATTAATGTTTCTGCTGCAAAGTGAATTCGTGATGTGAAGTGATTAACAGCATCTTGAACACACTGGAAATCATTCACAGATCCTTGTAATACTGCGGTTGATCTAAAAAGATTCCAGTCCGCATGTTCAAGTCGCCATTTCTGCACTCCATTGACTAGAATACCATTCACCTCCTCCAAAAGTATTGGAAAGTGGTCGTTTCCATGTAAGTTTTCCATGACATGCCAAGTGAAATTCATCTGTGAATCAGGTGAAACAATTGACAGATCTGTATTGGAGAATGTCCCAGTTTGAATTTGGAAATGTGTGTCACTGTTCAGTAAAACTGCATCTACTCTTAAGAGCAAGGACTCCAAGGCCCCTCCTCGAGGGCTGCACAGTTTCTCCCCAGAGGTGATGCCAACCATTGAAATCTCCCAAGAGTAGAAATGGATGTGGCAACTGCTCAAGTAGATCTTGTTAAGATTATGTGGAGGAAAGTAGATGGATACAACAGTGTAAGGTCGTGTCAAGCCTATTCTCACAGCCTTCACATGTAGTGTTGTCCATTATCAAAGGCCCCATAATGGGCTTGAATTTGGAATCCTCTCAGGGAGATCGGTCATAATCTCTTGGTCATAATCTCTTCTTCCCATTTTGCATGAATTCCCTAACAGTTCCATTGGGTTAGGGCATCCAATTCTTCAAACTATCTCTTCATAAGGTGTTTGGCAGCACCTGTGGTCAAGGTTTGCCCCACACCTTTAGGTTGTCCCTTTCCAGGATCTTGGGAGAATCTTTTGAGGGGTTGTTTACCTGTGGAACTAGTTTCCACAGGTTTCCTTTTGACAGGCTCAGGATTTCTTTGCCTGGGCAAAGGATAGACCTGAGCCTTTGCTTCAGGGGCATTCTGCCTAGAAGCAAAGACCCCTGTGGATATGGTGAAAGCTTAAGCTGTCACCGTTGAGGCCCCTGGAGCCCTGCCTGATGGCTCCAAAGACCCCACTCTGAGAGGAGTCTTTTGAACAGGCTCAGGATTCCTTTGCCTGGGCAAAAGGCGTACCTGAGCCTTT
>NW_023645596.1:105000-107559 GCF_015228065.2 Penaeus monodon
TCGTAAAGATGATCCTCGCACTCTGCCCCCCCACGCCGCCAAAATGAGTCACCTACCCCCCAAGTCTTCGAAAACCTCATCAGACATAAATAATCGCGTTCTACCTACCCCCACAATATTTCCTGTCACTATTAAAAAAAAGATACCTTTTGGGCCCCGATAAATATTCCCCCCCTTTCCCCACCATCCCTTTGATAAAGTTCCCTTTTTTCAACCAGTAACCCCTCTACGAACAAACATACTAACTCTATAACATAATTCTCGCTGTCAAATTGTTTTTTTCAACACAAAAAAACGAACACACACTGAGATAAAACCCAAAAGTGAATCACCCTCCTTACACCTCTTCCCCCCCCTAACCACCCCGTTTTTGATGTATTGTGTAGTATTTTTCGTCTTTTATCTTTTACCTCAGAGACAATTTAAATATCTTTCTTCAGAACAAATGATACCTTCTGTTTAATTAATATTTTATTTTGGGGCCCCTTCACATATTATTCATGTTTATTTGTGTCAAATTAAATAAAATTTTCTTTTTTTTTTTATATGTATTCTTTTAGAAATACTTCATGCTTTTTGCGTATTGTTAAATTCTTGTATATACTATACTTTTTGTTTTTTATATCACTATTTTCCATACTTGCCATAATAATCGGTCGCTCTTTCCAACTATATTTAATACCTCCGTCACCCACCCGCCCCCTTTTACACGGAAAAACACCCTAGGGTTATGGATTTTTTCTATGGCCCTCCTTTTATAGTAAAGAACCCCAAAATCTTTTACGACTCCTCGAAATTTGTATCTTGTCCCCAGTAATGTGGAGTTTTTGCTTTTTAGTTTAAGGTTTTGGGGAAAGTATGATGGGAGGTCTCCCGTTGCAACTTTCTAACTGACAATCCAAGTAAATTTAAAACCTCACGACTCCCCTTTTTTGACAAAGTCCCCATTATGCTCTCATTTTTTTTTGAACTTTGTAAGGGGAAAGACAAACTATCCTCCTCCTTGCCCTTTTTCGGGCCCGGTACACTAATTTCAGCTTCTGAAGCGAGACCCTCTCGCTGCAAAATGTTGCACCCAGTGAAAACTCTGCCACACCCGCTACCCCGGGACACAAAGCCTAGTGACCCTCGGATCACCAGGAAACCCTTGTAGATACGAAAAGAACCTCCCGCATCGTTTCAAGCATTCAGGGCCCAGGACAAGCTGCGCGTGGCCCAGCGATGCACAATGGTAGCAAGACCGGAGTACACTTCACACCCCCCTCCCAAACTGCCTTCTCCTTGGGAGGACGCAGATGTGCCGGCTTTCTCTTTTCGCAAGGGATAAAAAATCCGCCCCTTAAGGGACCCCGATAAAAGGACAGTCCGTAAGGCAAGGGAGAGAGCACGGCGACAGGCCAAACCAACAGGGCCAGCTCCACTACCCCGTCCTCCACCTGGGGCACGGGGGGCCCCTTTGGGGGGGGGACATCTACTTTCAAATAAACCAGCAAACTAAGAACCCTTTTCCTTGACCCCCCAAGCCACTTCGTCTCGCTCACATCTGTGCTGCGTGCTCCAAACTATGCGCTTACATCTGTGGTTGCGGTGGTCACCGCTTCGGGAGTGGATGGGTTTCGTTTTATATGATGGTCGGTTTTAGAACCCCAAACAATGATTACCCAACCCACTATCCCAACATTCATGTGTAACCTGGACCCAATAGTTCGCCAAAAACCGCTCGGTATGGTACAATAGAAAATCTATTATTTTTTTTATCTACTATCTATCTTCTATATATATATATTATATATATTATTTTAAAAAATTTTTAGTTTATGTGGTGTGTGGTGTGTGGGCGTGTGTGTGTGTGTGTGTGGTGTGTGTGTTTGGGGGTGGTGTGTTGTGGTATGTATAATGCATATACTATAATTACAGAAAAAAAAAATATACATATATTAGACAGACATATATACCGACAGAAAAAATAGGGTTCAAAGCGTAATTCAAGCGATGCCCTCAATCAAAGGGGTGTGGTGTGTGGTGTGTGGGGGTGTGTGTGTGGCGTGTGTGTTTATGTGTTGTATTACACGTGTTATATTTATATAATATATATATATATAATATATAATTATATATTATATTAAATTTTTAAAATATATATTTTATATTAATATATATAATTATAAAATAATATTTATAATATATATTATATATAATTTTTATTATAATATAATATATATATATATTATTTAATATATGTATGTATGTATTTTGTATCCCCTCTCTCTCCTCTCTCTCTCTCTCTCTCTTCTCTCTTTATATTAATATATAATATATATATATATAATTTATATATATAAATTTTTTTTTTTACTTTTATTATGTATGTTGTTCTTTTTTTACATATATATGTAATAAGATCTTTCTATATTTATATATAATATATATTATAATATATTATATAATATATATAATATTATATATTATATATATTATATATAATATTATGTGGGGTTTAAACACATGTTTATATATAAAAATTTCCAAAAAAAAATTATATATATAAATTTTATAAAA